>NW_016107922.1:496613-502182 GCF_001604975.1 Cebus imitator | reverse complement strand
GTAGAGACGGGGTTTCACCATGTTGACCAGGATGGTCTCGATCTCTTGACCTCGTGATCCACCCGCCTCGGCCTCCCAAAGTGCTGGGATTACAGGCTTGAGCCACCGCGCCCGGCCTCTGATAATGAAATTTTACAGCATGAAAAGAATTGGTGAGTGGGAGCGCCTATCTATTGGGCATTTATCTCTTCACAATAACTCTTTGTGGTGGGTGCTTTTTTCCCATTTTATATAAGACAGGAGATGTGGCTGGTTGCGGTGGCTCACGCCTGTAATCCCAGCACTTCGGGAGGCTGAGGCACGCAGAATCCCCGAGGTCAGGAGTTCGAGACAAGTCTGGCCAACATGGCGAAACCCCGTCCCTACTAAAAATAAAAAAATTAGCCGGAGATGGTGGCACATGCCTGTAATCCCAGCTACTCAGGAAGCTGAGGTGGGAGAATTGCTTGAACCCAGGAGGCAGAGGTTGTAATGAGCCGAAATTACGTCACTGCACTCCAGGCTTGGCGACATAGCGAGACTCTGTCTCAATAAAAAAATAATAAAGAGGAGAGATCCGAGAAGCTTATTTTCCTTGCTAAAGTGATGAGTTAGAAGGCCTGACTTCAAAGCTTATCTACTTTATGGCTGCTTTCCAGGACGCTGGAAGGGAAAGAGATAATTTTATTGCAAGAAATGAGATTGGCCATAAATTAATTTCCCAGTCTGTGTTTGATTTGCTTTAATAATGTCATGATATATTCTGGAGATCAGGATACCTTGTGGAGTTACATTAATCAGTGCTGTTGCAGAGTCATCCAACACTACAAAGTACTTCTAAAAGAAAACCTATTATAATTATAAACAGTAATGGAGATTTATTAGAAGCCTGCCTGTAAAGGTAGACTTTTATGCTTTATGAGAATTTATAAAGATTAGTATAAATTGGCATAGGATCTTTCTAGAATAATGTTATCTCAAATTTTGTGTAATAGATTGTCAGAGTCTTGCTCTGTCGTCCAGACTGGAGTGCAGTGGGCTGATCTCGGCTCACTATAACCTCTACCTCCCAGACTCATGCAGTTCTTTGCCTCAGACTTCCGAGTAGCCAGGATTACAGGCACCCACCACCACGCCCAGCTAATTTTTTGTATTTTTAGTAGGGACGGGGTTTCACCATCTTGGCCAGGCTGTCTTGAACTCCTGACCTTGTGATCTACCCTTCTTGGCCTCCCAAAGTGCTGGGATTACAGACGTGAGCCATGGCGCCCGGCCGAGATAGTCTGTTTTATGTAACATTTTTGGATTTTATGAATGTAGTTCTGTGAAAGGTATTTCCTTAGGCAGAAATAAGTGAAATGTCATTAAGCAAAGTATGTGTTAATGGTGACATTGGGGAGATCCTTTGTGTTACATTTCCACTTTTAAGGATTCTAACACTTAGCTAGGCAGAGGCAGGAGGATGGCTTGGGTCCAGGAGTTTGAGACCTTCCTCGGCAATATAGTGAGACCCCATTCTCAAAAAATAAAAAATAAAAAAATTAAAGGATTTGAGTTTTATTTTGGTTAGTCTCAGCTTGTAAGGAAAATGTTGTATGTGACTTAAAGGAAAGTTATTTTTGTCAGCTTAAAAGTAGAAAATGAGTCAGAATCTGTGATATGTATAAATGTTTAACCTTTTTATTTTGTAAAAAAAAATGTTTAACCTTTTTTTGAAGGTATTTTAAATACCCACAGATGATAGAATAATCGAGTTTCTTGACTTTTATTAATATAATTAAATTAATTTTATTAATTTTTTTATTAGTGTCAGGGAAAAGTGGCATGTTTGTTTAATCCTGTAGGCATTTCATACATTTTTGTGTTACCTTAACTAGATTCTGAGCCCTTTTACATTTTCAGTTCAGTTTAGAATAGTGATACACTGTTGTTTAGATACCCACCTTGGGAAGGGCTGTGTTGAGATCCCACAATCTGTGTCATTACTAGCCTCTTGTTCATCTCTCGCTGTCTGCTGTCTCCTCTCCCTTCCTTCCCAGTTATACTCTTGGTTACTTTTAAGGGCAGGAGAAGGGCAGACATTCTGGAATTAGATCAGGACTCAGAATGCCCCTAATGATGGTATCATTTGCTGGAAGCCAAAGACCCAACATCAGAGCCTTGACTTCAATGAGGTCAACATTAAACCTTGACAAATGGGTTAGTCAGATCCCCTGGGTGGCTGAGGCTAGCAGAGGCATCAGTCTAAGGAAAAGAGGGGCTAGTAAGCAGTCAACTACACAGCCGTTTTAAAATTTATTGTTCCTGCTAAAAAAAAAAAAAAAAAAAAATACTTCCATGAGAACCAAGGGCTTTTTTACATAGAACACATACTGAAAAATCAGAAAGCAGTAGCTAAGCCAAAAGAAGAACCTTCCAGGGATGAGCTGCCTTCCTTGCCTCCACAACAGCAGCTAGACTGGACCTCTGGACAACACAGCAAGTGTGACAATCACACTTCCTAGATCAGGACCAAGGGTAGGAGTCCACCAGGCTCAGCTTACAGGCCCTAAGTAATCATCCATCAGGGAGCCAATAGCAAAAATGTCATTCTTGTCCACACGGGTCCCCACAATCTTTAAGTGGATCTCGTCGTCCTGCTGAATGACAATATCCTCATCCATTGTCTTATAGCATGGTGGGTTGGAGTTAGGCTCAAACTCCATCTCTGAAGGGATGGAATGTCGAGAGATGAAGCAAGACATAGGCCCAATTTCTGTGAAGAGTCCAACCTTGTTGACCTGAGTGACAATAACATCCACGACTTCTCCTTTAAAGGGCCGGAAAACAATGGGCTTGTGCTTAACTGGATGAAGGACAAATCCTCGGCCTGGCTGGATCGTACCAGCACCAATATTGTCAGTGGTGGTTACAGTGATTACAAAGGCATACTTTCTGGTGTATGTCCCCTCCACCTCGGTGACGAGCTTCTGCTTCACCGTGTTGAGCAAGTTGGGGCCGAAGTAGCGTGGGTGCAGCAGGATCTCATGCTCTAGGGAGATATGGTAGAAAATCTTCCCAGAGCAGTCTGGGAGGCTAAGTCCACACCTCCGGCTGCCCCTGGGAATCCCTAATTTTATTAATTTAATAGAATTAAAAAGTCCATTTGTGAATTTGGGATTCTTTGATTTGCTTGCAAAAAATGAAAGCATAGGGAGATTGTGTGGCTTATGCCTATGATCCCAGCATGAGAGAGGCCAAGGTGGGTGGATCCTTGGAGGCCAGGAGTTTAAGATCAGCCTGGCCAACATGGTGAAACTTTGTCTCTACCAAAAAAAAAAAAAAAACCCACACAAATTAGCTGGGCATGGTGGTGTGTATCTGTAGTGCCCGCTACTTGAGAGGCTGAGGTGGGAAGATTGCTTGAGCCTAGGAGATCGAGGCTGCTGTGAGCCATGATAATGCCACCGCACTCCAGTCTAGGCGGCAGGGTGAGACACTGTCTCCAAAAAAAAGGAAAGAAAAAGAAAGCATATAGAAATGAAGATTCTTTTTGTCTTTTTTTTTTTTTTTTTGAGACAGGGTCTTGCTGTGTTGCCCAGGCTCAGGCTGAAATGCAGTGGTGCAACCATGGCTTACAGCAGCGTCAACCTCCCCGGCGCCAGCGATCTTCCCACCTCAGGCTCCTGAGTATTTGGGATGACGGGAACATGCCACTGTGCCTGGCTAGATTTTTTGGTTTTTAGTAGAAACAAGGTCTAGCTATGTTTCCCAGGCTGCTCTTGAACGCCTAAGCTCAAACAATCCTCCTGCCTTGGCCTCCCAAAATGCTGAGATTACAGGCATGAGCCACCATACCCAATTAAAGTGAAGATTAAATAAGGGGACATGAATGTCCCTGTCAGAGGACAGTATCACTGATCTAGACAACCTTTCTGCTCTCTGTTACTAGTTAATCATGTCAAAAATGTGTCTGAGATCTTTGGTTCCTAGCCACCCAACCAGAAGATGGCGCGAGCACAGCCTGGATTAATGATTTTGTAGTTGGACTCGCCAGAGTTCCAGGTATAACTTTTTTATAGTAGTGGTAGAACCTATCCAAGCTTCAGGTTTCTCATCTTCAAATGGAACTATTATTTCATCCCTCATAACATTGACTTAGAAATTAAATGAAATAACACAGGAAATGTTTACTGCTGTGCCTGTTAAATAACAGGTGCTTTGTAAATGCTTGCTGTTGTCCTGCCCTTCCCAATCTTCCCCAGACTATAAATAGTTTCACGTGCTGGACAAATCTTACTCATTTTTGTGCTGTGTGGATGCGCAGGACCTACCTGATTACCCTACACCCAGGTGGGGACTTCATTGTCCCTACAAGTTATTTATCTTCAATCTCTAGGGAAATGAAAAATCACTCTCCTTTAACTAAAGGTTAGTCACTAACTATACAATTCAGCATCCTCTGGGTGTTCAGGTAAGCCTGAATTTAAGTCCCAGGAATGAGCCAGATTCCTAGGATGGCTCTGAATTATCTTGGCTTCCTTGAATGCCTCTGGCTAAAAACCAAGCTAGGATTATTGATGTGATTGTGAATCTGGCCCATGTCCCAGGAATGTGGATTCTGCTGCATATGTCAATTGGTTTGGCTCTTTTTTATTTATTTATTTTTTTGAGATGGAGTTTCGCTCTTGTCGCCCAGGCTGGAGTGCAATGTGCGATCTTGGCTCACTCCAACTTCTGCCTCCCAGATTCAACCAGTTCTCTCACCTGAGCCCCCTGAGTAGCTGGGGTTACAGGTGCCCGCCACCATGCCCAGCAAATTTTTGTTTTTTTGGTAGAGGTGGGATTTCACCATGTTGGCCAGGCTGGTCTTGAACTCCTGACCTTAGGTGATCCACCTGCCTTGGCCTGCTAAAGTGCTGGGATTACAGGTGTGAGCCACCGTGCCCAGCCAGTTTGGCTCTTTTTATCCGAAATTTTTGGTTCAAATGGAAATCTTTGCTCTGTAGTACTGAAATCCTCTGAAATTAGAAGAAAAAAAGTTATTCAAGACAGAATATTTTTGCAGTGTGGGGAGACCTTAAGCTTTTTACGTAAGCTTTTAAAGCTGTAAAAGGAACTATGCTGTTTTACCCCCAAAGTTGCCCACTTTTAACCTTCAGGAGAAACATTTTGGTCTCCTTTATGTTCTAGTTTCTGGATACAAATCCTTCATTTGTTCGTTTTTCCACCTATTACCAACCACAAGTTATTAGGCTCCTGTGTAATAGAAATTGATACAAGGCCAAGCAAGTTTCCCAGACCAGGATATATTAAAACTTATGGGCTGGGTGAAGTGGCTGTAATCCCAGCACTTTGGGAGGCCGAAGTGGGTGCATCACCTGTGTTCTGGAGTTTGAGACCAGCCTGGCCAACATGGTGGAACCTCATCTCTACCAAAAATACAAAAAATTAGCTGGGCGTGTGGTGGTCACCTGTAATCCCAGCTACTCAAGTGGCTGAGGCAGGAGAATCACTTGAACCTGATGGGGACAGAGGTTACAGTGAGCCGAGATCGCGCCATTGTACTGCAGCCTGGGCAACGAGCAAAACCTCATCTCAAAAAAAAAAA
>NW_016107922.1:494792-496465 GCF_001604975.1 Cebus imitator | reverse complement strand
TGCCTGTAATCCCAGCTACTCAGGAGGCTGAGGCAGGAGAATTGCCTGAACCCAGGAGGCGGAGGTTGCGGTGAGCCGAGATCGCGCCATTGTACTGCAGCCTGGGTAACAAGAGCGAAACTCCGTCTCAAAAAAAGAAAAAAAAAAAAAAAAAAAAAAAAGACATGCCCAGAAAGGTTGGACCTAAGGGAGGGAGGGTTCTCCATCTGGCTCTCCGAGGGGAGTGCATGATTCACGAGGTAGGTGAGCATCACTACATGTGTGGGTAGAATGCGGGGTGTGCAGACACAGTAAGGAATCATGCTAACACATGATCAGAAAGTGGCAGATAAGCCCCTTCCTGGGTGGTGATTTTGTATTATAATGAGACTAGAGATTAGGATTGGTCATTCTCCTTGAGCTCATGTGAGTGGTGGAGCTAACTTCTTTGAGTAAGATTTATGGCAGGGTGCTGCCTATGGTTTCTTCATACAATACCTGCAAGGTCTGTCAGCAGGTATGGTGCCAGTTGGGGTGGTGCTGTAAGGCTTGGCGGTCATTGAGAATGTATGGAGAAACACATTAGTGGGGTGGGGCCAAGCCCCATTCTCTACTCTGTCTCACCTTCATTTCTCGAGATGACTCTTCTTTATCTGTCTCCTGGAGCCTTTTAGTGGTTGGTGATTATTGGCCACTGCTCATTAAGTCAGGTTAACCAATAGTACCAAACTGTAGTACATTAACCAAATGAAAGAGGACTGCATTAGGCAGTGGGTGTGGTTATGTGGAGTCAGGGAGAGGGAAAGAAGGAGAATTCGGTGGTAGTTAGTGAAGTGTTTAAAACGAGACTTACAGAGGTACTGAAAGGCTCCATGAATGTCCTAAAATTGCTTGCCAAACATTCTGGGAGGAGGGGCTATTATTTTATTCACGTTCTGTAAGAGCCTGAAATCTCAGAAAGAACAAGCTGTTGTCATTGTCATAGAGACAGGCCTGGACTTTGGGGTGATTAATACAGCCCATGCTTGCAAGAATGACAAGAGTGACATTGTGCAGTGGTTGGGGCCCAGACCCTGAAAGGTGATTGCCTGGGTTTGTATCTGAGCTGTCATTGTGTCCTTCGTCAGGTCTCTTCCCTGTGCCTTAGGTTTTTCACCTGCAAACTGAGGGTAATAATAATAGCTGTCTCAAAGGGTTGTTATCACTAAAACTAACTTGCCTGAAATTGGACTGACAAATGACAGAGGTACTGCTTTCAGGGTTCAACAGTGTCTTTTTTTGTACCTTAATACTTGCAAAGATATGTAACCGTCTTGCTGCATTTGGAAAAGTTAGTAGCAAAATGGAATTAACCAGTAATCATGAGAGACTGCTGATGAGCATAACTCTCATAAATCTAATGTGATTGGTACAAAGAAATCGTTATGCCCTTAGTGGTGGAATTTTAGCCCCGGTTGTGTGCTTTGTGGACTTAAGTAGCAGTCAACTAACTGTTCAAATGTGGATGGGGTTAGGGAAAGAAAAGAAAGAAAATTACAAAGCCTGTGTAAAATGCTAGAAGTATATCATTTAAAAATGTGTCCAAAAGTGAGATACAGTTAGGGATCTATATAATTTGAAGTTTGGCAGGAATGGACATCCCCCACCACCACTACAATATTTTTTTTCTTTTTCTTTCTTTTTTTTTTTTTTTT
>NW_016107922.1:484512-492729 GCF_001604975.1 Cebus imitator | reverse complement strand
TAATCCCAGCTACTCAGGAGGCTGAGGCAGGAGAATTGCTTGAACCCAGGAGGCGGAGGTTGCGGTGAGCCGAGATCGCCCATTGCACTCCAGCCCGGGTAACAAGAGCGAAACTCCGTCTCAAAAAAAAAAAAAAACATAGTAATAATAATTAAAAAGCCCAGTTAAGTGGTTTTAGTGTATTCACAGAACTTATCACCACAGTCTAAATTTAGAACACTTTAAGTCCTGCAAAAAGAACCACGGAACACATTGGCAGCCACTTCCTATTCCTGCTAGCCCCAAGTCTCAGCCCCACCCCATACCAGTCAACTGCTCATCTCCATTCTGGAAATATACGTAAATAGAATAGTTCACTATGTGGTCTTTTGTGACTAGCATTTTTTACTTAGCAAATTTTTTTTTTTGAGACACTGCCTTGCTCTGTTGCCCAGGCTGGCATGCAGTGGCGCGATTTTGGCTCACTGCCGCCTCTTCCTTCCAGGATCAAGCACTTCTCCTGACTCAACCTCCTAAATAGCTGAGATTACAGGTGCCCACCACCGTACCCAGCTAACTTTTTTATTTTTTTGAGACAGAGTCTCGCTCTGTTCCCCAAGCTGGAATGCAGTGTCGTGATCTTGGCTTACCACAACCTCCAACTCCCGGGTTCAAGTGATTCTCCTGCCTCAACCTCCAGAGTAGCTGAGACTACAGGTGCGTGCCACCATGCCCGGCTAATTTTTGTTATTAAAAAATTTTGTACTAAAAATACAAAAAAATTAGCCGGGCATGGTGGCACATGCTTGTAATCACAACTACTTGGGAGGCTGAGGTAGGAGAATCACTTGAACCTGGGAGGCGGAAATTGCAGTTAGCAGAGATTGCGCCGTTGTACTCCAGCCTGGGCAACAACAGTGAGACTCTGTCTCAAAAAAAAAAAAGAAATACATACTTTAGTAAAATTTGCAGTCTTATAGGAGTAACCCTTAGATTATGCAGTAAATATTTTATGCAGGTGGTGACTAAGTCTCTACAGCTAGGTATGAATGCTTTTTCTGGGTTCAAGTTTTATTTTTATTTAATTAATTTGTTTGTTTTTTTTTTGATGGGGGGCGGGGAGACAGTCTCACTTTGTTGCCCAGGTTAGAGTGTAATGTCATGATCAAGGCTCACTGCAGTCTTGACCTCCTGGGCACAAGTGATCCTCCCACTTCAGCCCTGCGAATAGCTGGGACTACAGGCATATATGTGCCACCACACCCAGCTAATTTTTTTTTGCTCTTGTTGCCCAGGTTGGGGTGCGGTGACGAGATCTCGGCTCACTGCAACCTCTGCCTCCCGGGTTCAAGCAATTCTCCTGCCTCAGCCTCTCGAGTAGCTAGGATTACAGGTGTGCATTACTACTCCCGGTTAATTTTGTATTTTTAGTAGAGACAGGTTTTCTCCATGTTGGTCAGGCCAGCCTTGAACTCCCGACCTCAGGTGATCTGCCTGCCTTGGCCTCCCAAAGTGCTGGGATCCTGGGTATGAGCCACTGTGCCTGCCCTTAATTTTTGGTAATTTTAGTAGAGATGGGGTTTTGCCATGTTGCCCAGGTTGGTCTTGAATTCCTGGACTCAAGCCATCTGCTTACCTTGCCCTCCCAAAATGCTGGGAGTACAGGTGTGAACCATTGTGCTCGGCTTCTGGTTCAACTTTTATACTTGTTTGTATAATCTTCATATAATAGTTTAAAATTTATCCATGTGCAGTAATATTAAGTTTGAAAGTTCATTTTAATAAGGAAATGAAAGCAATGGATGCATCCTCTGAGGATGATTAGAATCTGATAAGTGCCACTTTTATAAATGTAAAACAAAATCTTTTTTTTTATATATTAAAAAAAATTTTTTTTTAAATAGAGACGGGGTTTCACCATATGTTGGTCAGGCTGGTCTTGAACTCCCGACCTCAGGTGATCCGCCCGCCTCAGCCTCCCAAAATGCTGGGATTACAGGCGTGAGCCCAGCAACAAAATCTTAAAAACAAAATTGTAATAGAGGGGTAACAGAGCCAGAAATTACCTGTCGTTTATCATTTTTATACTTGTTCGTCATTATTCATAAACTAAATTGATTAGCCTATTATAACATGTCAGTTTGTTTTTTTTCTCTTGAAACTAAACTTTTTCGTTAAAACCTAAAAGAACCTCTAAATTTATGACCTATCAGTGTTTATGTGCCAACAAAAATTAATGTTCACAATGATTATCTAACCCTTTTAAGTGGCTTGTAATGATTAGCTTGTTTCTAATAGTGGGTGTCTTAATCCTCTGGGCTTTCATAGCACAACATTTTTTTTTTTTTAAAGAGATGGGGTTTCACTGTGTCGGCCCGGATGGTCTCCATCTCCTGACCTCTTAATCTGCCTGCCTCAGCCTCCCAAAGTGCTGGGATTACAAGCGTGAGCCACCACGCCTGACCTTTTTTTTTTTTTTTTTTTGAGATGCAGTTTGCTGTTGTTGCCCAGGCTGGAGAACAATGGTGCACTGCAACCTCCGCCTCCTAGTTCAAGTGATTCTCCTACCTCAGCCTCCCAAGTAGCTGGGATTACAGGCATGTTCCATCACGCCCAGCTAATTTATTGTATTTTTTAGGAGAGACAGGGTTTCTCCATGTTGGTCAGGCTGGTCTCGAACTCCTGACCTCAGGCGATCTGCCTGCCTAGGCCACCCAAACTGCTGGGATTACAGTCATGAGCCACTGCGCCTGGCCAGCACAGCTTCTAATGTTGGTTTTTTTTGTTTTTGTTTTTGTGTTTTTGAGATGGAGTTTTGCTTTGTTGCCCAGGCTGGAGTGCAATGGTGTGATCTTGGCTCACCTCAACCTCTGCCTCCCAGGTTCAATTGATTCTCCTGCCTCAGCCTCCCGAGTAGCTGGGATTACAGGCATGTGCCACCAAGGCCAGCTAATTTTGTAGATATTGTTTATCATATTAGGTTTTTCTTTTGTCCTGTGTTCAGCCTTCACCAGCACGGGCTTTGACCGTCACACTTCTCCAGTGTTCAGCCCTGCCAATCCAGAAAGCTCAATGGAAGACTGCCTGGCCCATCTTGGAGAAAAAGTGTCCCAGGAACTGAAAGAGCCTCTCCATAAAGCATTACACATGCTCCTGAGCCAGTGAGTTACATTGCGGAGTGGGATGTCCTTCTCTGAGTAGTCTCCGGATCTCTCATGAGCGCTGGATTGGTTAAGGCTTTGTTTAGGTGAACAGT
Source organism: Cebus imitator (assembly GCF_001604975.1). Taxonomy (NCBI): domain Eukaryota; kingdom Metazoa; phylum Chordata; class Mammalia; order Primates; family Cebidae; genus Cebus; species Cebus imitator. The sequence continues at coordinate 489,494 of NW_016107922.1, read as the reverse complement.
GGCACTTCTTTTGTCACTTTTCTTCACATTTTCTTAATTCGCTTTCTGAAAGCATCTGTGTGTTTCGAATGACAGTTTTGCTTTATAGGAGTGACTTAGCTATTCCAACATAGATTTGTTAATTTGTATTTATATGTCGAGCTATTAGGTTTTAACAAATGCTTTTACCGTGTTGTAAATACAAGTTATTTCATTTCCCCTGACCACTTTTTACTGCCATTTCCTCTAGTGGCGACATGAATATAATGGCTAGGGTTTTGTGCATTGTAATGTGGGATTAACATTATATCTGTATTTTAGAATTCTGTATTTAAAATTATATCTATATCCCAGAAGTTGCTAAACTTTAGGGTTATACATCTGTCCATGGAACTGCTTCTGCATTCCTACAGAAGGAACTTCTTTCCTAGCTATGGTTCTGACCATATTAAAGCTAAAGGCAAGAAGCTAGTAATAAGGAAAGTATTAAAATAGAACCAAATATTTTATTATAAATATTAAAAATCAGCCTGTAATCCCAGCACTTTGGGAGGCCAAAGTGGGTGGATCACCTGAGGTCAGGAGTTTGAGACCAGCCTGGCCAACATGGTGAAACCCCATCTCTACTAAAAATACAAAAATTAGTGGGGCATGGCGGCAGGTGCCTGTAATCCCAGCTACTCGGGAGGCTGAGGCAGGAGAATCGCTTGAACAGGAGGTGGAGGTTGCAGTGAGCCAAGATCACACCACTGCACTCCAGCCTGGGCGACAGAGGGAGACTCTATCTAAAAAAAAAAAAAAAAATTTTTTTTCTTTTTTACTTTCATGTAAGCAAAGTATATCTAGATTACCATTTGCTAGAAGAAAGAAATTTGGGTTTTAGGAGAATTTAATTTTTTTGCTGCATAGTATCGTGAAATGAGCAAATATAAAAATACTAATTACGCTTAGTAAAATGAAATCGTATTTGATAATCTCAGTACTTTGGGAAGTTCAGGTGGGAGGATTGCTTGAGGCTGGGAATTAAAGGCCAGCCTAAGCAACATAGCCAGACCCTGTCTCTACAAAAATTTTTTTTAAAATTAGCCAGATGTGGTGGCATGTTCCAGTAGTCGCAGCTACTTGGGAGCTTGAGGTGGGAGGATCACTTGAGCCCAGTAGTTTGAGGGTGCAGTGAGCTATGATCACACCACTGTATCCTGCATCTTGGACAGCACAGCAAGACCTTGTCTCTAAAAATAAACATTTAAAAAATAGTATTTGGATTTTCTTAATACATAGTCAAATTTAAATAGAAATGTGGAGAGAAGTATATGGGTGTTGGGGAAGGAAACTTTATACAGGAAATTTGGATTTATAGCAGTGGTTTTCAAAAAGTGTTCTGTGGAGCCTTAGGCACTGAGGTGCTTCAGGAGTCCTGAAGAAGTGATGGGTAGAGTGAGTGGATTGAGCTCGTTAGGGCCTTTCCACTCTGCTCTTTAAATTTTATTTATTCATTTTAAATTTTGTGTGGAGACAGGGTCTCACTGTGTTGCCCAGACTAGTCTTATAGCTCCTGCCCTCAAGCAACTCTTCCACCTCAGCCTCCCCAAAGTGCCGAGATTCCAGGTGTGAGCCATTGTACCGAGCCTTATTCATTTATTTATTTATTTATTTTTCCACTCTTCTTAAACCAAAGCACGTGTACTTTTGTATATTTTATAGTCTGGGGTTACATGTAAGACTTGAAGAAAGAAATTTGCTGCTTCACTCCTCTCCCCGCAAAAATGTAAAAGTTACCGTGACTAGGAGTAAAATAATGAAGTGAATGGTGCGGACAAAAGAATTTTTTTCGAAATTTCTTACAGACTTTGGGTTGGAGCAAACCATTTCACCCTTAACGTTTCAGTTCTCCATGTGTTAATTTTAACTTTATGGTATAGTATAAGCTCTTCAAAAACAGTGCTATATAACTTTTAAAAGTATTGTTTCTAAAGTCCTTTTTATAATCTATAGGAAAAATTGATGTCTTCTCACTGCAAAATCTATTTAAAGGAGAATTGTCTTGGGTGAATGTTTATTTTTTTTCCCAAATCTTGATAGAATTATTTTTGAAATTGCTTACGTATTGAAGTCAGATCTCTTTCTTTTTTCAGAAATCTAGTTTTAGAAGTTTTAAGCTCTGTTACTAGTACTTGAAAATAACTAATGGATGATAAACGATAAACTAGAAGTATTATAAAGGTTGAAGGAATATCGTAAGGTAGAAAATACCACTGATTTAGCTACTTTTCTTTGTATTAGATTTTCTTTGAATGTTTTAATCTGCTGCATTTTTTGTGCATATATGTCTGTATATATAATGTTTCAAATCGTGTTTCATTCAGAATGATGCTAAAATACTTTAGCCTGGTAGGCAAACAACCAGTAAGGACTACTGTGACCCCCAGCAGCACCAAATAGTTCAGGAAAGGAAGTGAAGGGGCTGGTATATGCAAGTAAAGCTTCAGGAAGAATATAGGTAGGTAGACTGTGTATATCTGCTGAAGTTCAAGTTTTACATGAATCTGCTACTTAGCCCAAGTCGTCTAAAAAGTACTAGGCTCATTTTAATGGGAAGGTGATATTAGGAAGACAGTATGTGCTGTATACATTTCATCATTATAGAGGCCATCTCTGATATGTCATTTCCTTTCAGTATCACTGTAGTATTGATTTGTTGCAGGTAAAAGAATGATACCTGTGTCTTCGGGATTCTTTTCTGAGATATCTAGACCAGTGCTATTCAGTGGAAGTCACATATAATGCAGTTAAAAACTAGCAGGCATGTAAAAAAAGTAAAATTTTAATATTTCATTTAGCTCAGTACATCTAAAATATTTCATCGTGTATTCAGTACAGAAAATTATTGAGATATTTTGCGTTGTTTTCTTTTTACTCTGAAATCTAATGTGTATATTATACTTTCAGCACACTAGCCACATTTCTAATGCTCATTAGCCACACGTGACATCTAGACACTGTCATGGCATGTGTCAGAACCCTAACTTGAAGTGGGAGTAGTATAGTAGCCTGTGAAACCACATCTAACTGAGTGTGAATTCCTGCCTTGCTGCTTTCCAGCTGTGTGGGTTTGGGATAATTTCTTACCTTTTCTGAGCTTTGGTTTCCCAATGTGTGATGTGATAATATATAATATAAAATATGAATATATAAAATGTTAAAACCTAACATAACAGGCTGCCGTTAAGTGGTAGCTATTATCAATCTGAAATTTTTTTTTTTGAGGCAGAGTCTCACCCTGTCACCCAGGCTGTAGGACAGTGGCGCAATCTCGACTCACTGCAACCTCTGCCTCCTGCGTTCAAGCAATTCTCTGCCTCAGCCTCCCGAGTAGCTGGGATTACAGGCACCTGCTACCATGCCTGGCTAATTTTTGTATTTTTAATAGAGATGGGTTTCATCATTTTGGCCAGGCTGGTCTTTCTGAACTCCTGAGCTTGAGACCCACTCGCCTTGGCCTCCCAAAGTGCTGGGATTACAGGCATGAGCCCCTGCACCTGGCCAATCTTAAATATTCTTAAACTTAAAGAGATCATAGCCCACAGTGGTCAGAGCAGAAAAATGCCTTTGCGGTGAGATTTTAAAACCCTGCAAAAGCAAGACTCCCTCCCTCCCTCCGTCCCTTCCTTCCTTCCTTCCTTCCTTCTCCCCCCTACGTTCCTTCCTTTCCCTTTCCCTTCCCCTTTCGTTCATTTACTTATTTTCCTCTCTTCTCTTCCTTCCCTTCCTCCCTCCCTTCCTTCCCTTCCTTTACTTTTTTTCCTTCCTTCTTTGCTTCCATCCCTCCTTTCCTTCCTTCCCTCCTTTCCTTCCTTTCCCTTCTTTACTTCCTTCCGTCTTTTTCTTCCTTCCCTCCTTTCCTTCCTTTCCTCATTTCCCTCCTTTCCTTCCTTTCCTCTTTTCCTACTTTCCTTCCTTCCCTCCTTTCCTTTCCTTCCTTCCTTTCTTTCTTGAGTTTTGCTCTCATTGCCCAGGCTGGATGGAGTGCAATGGTGCAATGCCGGCTCACTGCAACTTCCACCTCCCGGGTTCAAGCCATTGCCTCAGCCTCTGGAGTAGCTAGGATTACAGGTGTGTGCCATCACGCCCAGCTAATTTTTGTATTTTTAGTAGAGATGGGGTTTCACCACGTTGGCCAGGCTGGTCTCGAACTCCTGACCTCAAGCGATCTGCTGCCTTGGCCTCCTAAAGTGCTGGGATTACAGGTGTCAGCCACTGTGCCTGACGCATTCTTTCTTACATGTTTGTTAATACTTTGTCCAAAAGGAGGGAAGGTAAATTTTTAATCTATTAATTTTTAATTCCTAGATTTTAATTAATTTTTAATCTATTATCTGAGCAGTTGATGCCTTCATAGGTTACTTGACACCAAGTCTTTTGTTTTTAAAATTTATGCAGGAAACCAGTACTTAAAGTACTTGAAGTCACTCAACAAATGAGTGTTATCATCAGTGATTCGAGTTTTAGGTATGACTAAGGCTTACATACAAACAATCAGACAGGCTTGTCTCTCTACCCTTGTATCACCATAATACTCCTATTTTTAGTTAAAAATAGGACTCCAGCTGGGGGTGGTGGCACAGGCCTGTAATCCCAGCTAGCACTGAGGCTAAGGTGGAAGGATCACTTGGGCCCAAGGAATTTGAGACCAGCCTGGGGAATGTGGGAGACTCCATTTTTGAGACGGAGTCTCGCTCTGTCACCAGGCTGGAGCACAGTGGTACCATTATGGCTCACTGCAGTCTCCGCCTCCTGGGTTCAGGTGATTCTCCTGCCTCAGCCTTCTCAGTAGCTGGGACTACAGGTGTGCATCACTAAGCCCAGCTAATTTCTTGTCTTTTAGTAGAGACTGGATTTCATCATGTTGGCCAGGATGGTCTTAATCTCGGCCTATCTCGGCCTCTGCAAGTGCTGGGATTTTGTGCCCAGCCAAAAAAAATTTTTTTTTTTTTTTTTTTTTT
>NW_016107922.1:482408-484362 GCF_001604975.1 Cebus imitator | reverse complement strand
AGTAGAGACGGGGTTTCACCATGTTGACCAGGATGGTCTCGATCTCTTGACCTCGTGATCCACCCGCCTCGGCCTCCCAAAGTGCTGGGATTACAGGCTTGAGCCACCGCGCCCGGCCTCTAAAATTTTTTTTAGTTAAAAAATTTAAAAGAGGATATCACAATTTATTGCGATATTTATTTTAACTCTTGTCTCCTCAATATGAGAAGTCTTCCAATGACATGTCCCTTTAGTTTTAAAATATTTTAGATTTTTTGCCTTTAGAAAACGTTAACATTCTGGTTTTCATTGTACTAATGAGATCATTTTTATTTGTTATTATTTGATCCTGTATTAGTAATTCAGGTATTTCTTTGCAACATAAAAATTCCATCACATAAGTTCTAAGAAGTTACAAAAAGATTATTAGACTATACATTTATTTTATTAACTATTTCCCAGGCATGCATCACAGCTTATAGAATGCTTGCAAAAGTGCATACCATTGTGAAAAGCCGCATCTTGTACAAAACAGTATGTTGAATAATCCTTGTCACTTTAGCAAAAAGTTCAACAGAGCAGTGACTGTGTATTTATTCATCTGGAAATTTAGAATTTTCCTTCTTTGTGACACAGACTTTTAAAAAAATCTCTACAGGCCAGTGACATATCAGGCATTTCGGGAATGTACACTGGAGACCGCAGTTCATGCCAGCGGCTGGAATAAGGTATCAACACAATGATCTTTTCTCTTAAAGGGTTTTACTGTATCGTTTACTGTGTTAATGATAAGATGGAGGAATTGCCAGTGTCATGTAGCAGGAAACTGTTAGAGCTCGCTCTTTAATGCATAAATCTATGTTAAGTGGATCTTTTTGGTTAAACTAGTTTTTTAAATTAACACTGCAAGGTCCTGCTTGACTCAGAATTATGGGTTCTATAGGATGGCCCCATCCTTTCTGTCCTGAATTTCCCATCACTTCTTCATTTCTCTGTGTTAGACATGACGTTTATCTCCAGATGGTTCTATCTTTATTAACATGTGAGTGTGTCTTGGGGGAAAAGAATAAAGACTTCACTTGGGAGGTAGCCTCTTCCTGTTCCCTTAGATGGGTAACACCATTTGTGTTTTATAACTCACACCGTGTCTCATGTCACATCCCATTCTGAGCAGCCCAACCATCCTTTGCAGAGACAGAATGGATTTTATTAGGTCTTGTTTATTATTTAGCTAATTAGGTAGGTAATCAGAAAGAAAAATTAAATGACTTGCCTAGAATCCCTTGACTAGTAAATATTGGAACCAACACTAGAGCTAAGATCTGATTCTAGGCTCTGTATTTTTTCACTGTACATACTACTTATCTACTATCTTAGACTGTATTATCTACTCAGCACCTTGAGAAGGCAGGGTGTAAGGGAATGCAGTATAGGGTGGCTCAGTGCAATATGAGAAAGAAGGGCAGCCCTGAGGGATACAGTGCTGGAGATGAGAAAATTCAGGACAGTTACTTTTACAGACACGGATCACTGTTCAGAATTGTCTGTCATATGAGTCAGACCACGTGCACTCATATACCTAATTGATGTATATTAGGTATGTAATCAAACTTGTCTTAGCTTTGCCATGGACTGGATGTACGTCTGTGGTAGTTTCTTTTTAAAAAAAATTTCAACTTTTATTTTAGATTCAGGGGACGTGTACTTCCAGTTTTGTTGCATGAAGCTCTCTGAATCTTAGTTTTCTCATCTGTGAAATGGGAAACAATTATATTAGCCTCATAAGTTTTATTAGAATAAATGAGATAATACATGTTCAGGGCTTATTAGCATGTTATCTGGCACTATAGCAAAGCCCCATAAACAGCAGCTGTAACATCGGCTTTAACACATGGGACCTCATTCCCAAATAGTCACTATTAATAGAGTATTCGTGTGTTACCTATTGGTATATAATTTGTTAACATATCTATTT
>NW_016107922.1:475438-481624 GCF_001604975.1 Cebus imitator | reverse complement strand
AAAAAGGCCAGGCAGGGTGGTGTGCACATGTATTCCCAGCTACTCAGGAGGCTGAGATGGGAGGATGGTTTGAGCCTGGGAGGTAGAGGTTGCAGTGAGCCTAGATCGCACCACTGTATTCCAGCCTGGGCAACAGAGCCTGACTCTGTCTGAGAAGAAAAAGAAAAGAAAGCCCATACCTATTAGTAGTCACTCCACCTATTAGTAGTTCCTCCCCATTTCCTTTCCTGCTCCTCCCAGCCCCCGGCAACAATGACTCTGCTTTCTGTCTCGATGAATTTGTCTATTCTGGACATTTCACATAAAGGAGTAATATAATATGTGACTTAAGTCTCTTTTAATACGTAGACTTATTCCCCCTCTTTTATTCCTCTCTCTCATTTAGTTAGAAGTTATTTTTCCTGTAAACTTTTCTGCTTTCTGGATTTTATTGACTATGTCACTGAGATGTCACTTCACATGTTCTTCTGTGTCTGTGTTTCCTTCCTGATCAGATTCAGGTTCAATCTTTTTGGCAAGAATACCTCATGGGTGGTTTTATCTATTTCCTGTTGCATGCATCACACTAGGTGACATATCATATCTGTTTTTCTCCTACATTATATTTTGAAGCACGTAAATCAAAGACAAACCTAATCAATGACTTTGATACAGATAAAATTTGTAGAATATAATTTTTATTAGAATGTTAGAAGGGTTAAATAGCAGATTGGTAGAACAAAATATGTCACTGTTATCATAAATATCCAATATATTGAAAGGGACTCTTAGAACTATAAATTAGTATGCTTCATTTCTATACCAAGAAGCTCACATATTCTTTGATAAAAGGATGATGTTACTAAATTTAAGTAGGTCTAACCTATTAGACAAAGAGAACACATAGTGTATGAAGAGATGTCAGGAGATTAAATAACTATGTGGTTAAAGGTAAGCCAGTGGAGGTAATCTGTTTTGATGGTCAAAAATACTTTAGCATTTCATTGCAAAACCAATTGAAGAAAAAAAAATATATATATGATGTGGGGATTACTGTTATTCAGTAAGGAAATGACTTTTGAGAAAGAATCAAAGATAAAACGATTTGCCGACTTTTTAGACCTAGACACGTGAATTGTGGAATTATTTTAGGAGTGGATGCCTGGGGATCTAGTTTGTTTTAACGTTAAAAAAATCATATGGGAGGGGGAGTGCAAAATAATCAGTTGTGCAGATGATGTAAAATTGTTGTGGATAGTAAAATGTCAGGTTGATGGAGGTCAGTTGTAGAATTAACTCATGGAGCTTTGTGTGTAGGATTATGGGTAAATCCTCTTAGGATTTAGCTGTGTAAAGACAATCTAAACAGTACAGTGGCCTTGGGCGTCGTCATACAGGTCCCTGAAGATAGCATGCCAAATAGGTAAGCCTGGCATATAGTAGCAATTTAGTGACGGTATGCGGCCTGAAGGGGAAAAATGAAGCATCTGACATAGCATGTACCACCAAGAAGTGTGTTGCCCACCAAATAGGAAATGTCCGTCCTGCAAAATGATATTTCTGTACTGTGGTTACTTTGTTTCAAGAAAGATAGTGGAATAGGGAAGATCCAGAAAAGGAACTTCAGTGATCAGATGGATCACTTTGCGTTGCAGTGGGGCGATGGCCATATGAAAAACAGACTAAGAGAGTATAGTAGATTTCAGACTGGAAGTCTAGTGAATGAGACTTGTCGCTCCTCTTCCAGGAGTAAAAAAGGATTGCAGATTTATCACTAGATTCTTACATAGTAAAATTAGGGTGTCTGCTTTTCAATATATGAAAGAGTTAAATTTGGAACAAATAATGCTAAGCGGTATTTTATATAACAAGCATAAATTATTTACAACTCATTTCCCCAAGAGGTAATGGAGCTTAAACATGAATAACTTGAAAAGGTTATGTTATTGTGAATTATTATGGGAAATTAGAATGTTTTGAAGTCTAGGACATCCCGGGCCTTTAAGTTGATATACAGATTGGCACCACTGGTTCGTAAGCCACTCCTTACCTGCTCCTACCCAAGGCAAAATAGGAACAGATTTTGGTTTGTTTAATTGTATACGTTTTCCGATTGTGGAAATGTCTAATGTATTATTCCTTATAGCCCTGTACTACTCCATCAGTGTTAAGGAGTTTTCAATGTATTTTGGGCTGGAGTGCCTCTCCAATGTCAAGCAGTAAAGATATTATGTGTTTGTTGCATTCTTCTTTTCAGACTTTGATAGAGGTTCCCTCAGGGCTGCTTTCTTTTCCTTTCTTTAAAAGCCAGGGAATGTTAGTATGAAATATAAACTCATTGTGTTTTGTTTGTCCTCCTGCACAAGTATTTTGTCGTCCCTCAGGTATTTCCTTAGCAGTCTGCTAATAAGGAACTGGAGTTGGTTTCATTTCCTTTTGCATTCCTTTTCCAGGCGTATGGACCTTGATGTTTTCGACAAAAGAGGCTGCATGCAGATGACTAGCCGAATAGTTTTTTTCAATATGCAATTTGTTTTTAAAGGAAGACAGGGGCTCGAGTTAGTTTCTGTTATACATTTTGACGACTTTTAAGTATCGAGTCACACAGTTATTAGGTATAGATTTTAATGGCATCTTTTATGTTTGACTTTTGATGTCTTTTACAAGATAGCTCTTAATTTTTAAAAGTTCTTAATTTAAAATAATAAAAGCACATGGTACAAAATGCAAAAAAGTACAGAAAGATATGCTTTAAAAAAATAAAAGTTTTCTCTTTCCCTTGTTGCCAGTCACCTAGTTCCCTTCCTTTTAGGCAACCATTATTACCAGTTTCTCGTGTATTTTTCCGGAGATACAGTAGGATTATATAAATATATATGTGTGTATATGTTTTTATTACACAAATGGTACTGTACTATATATCTTGCCTTTTTTCACTTAAAGTAAATCCTAGTGATTGAGTAGTGAGCAATATAATTCTTTTTAAAGCTGCATATTTTACTGGATGACTGTAATTTATTTAACTAATCCCTCCTGGGTTGTTTATCTAGTTTTCTGCTATTACACATAGTACTGGGCCGGGCGTGGTGGCTCACGTTTGTAATCCCAGCACTTTGGGAGTCCAAGGTGGGTGGATCATGAGGTCAGGAGTTGGAGACCAGCCTGACCAACATAGTAAAACCCTGTCCCTACTAAAAACACAAAAAATTAGCTGGGCCTGGTGTTGGGTGCCTGTAATCTCAGCTACTTGGAAGGCTGAGGCAGGAGAATCGCTTGAACCTAGGAGGCAGAGGTTGCAGTGAGCTGAAATTGCGCCACTGCACTCCAGCCTGGGCGACAATGTGAGACTCCGTCTCAAAAAAAATATATTAAAAAACCAATGCTTCAGGCTGGGCATGGTGGCACACGCCTATAATCCCAGCACTTTGGGAGGCCAAGTCAGGCAGATAATTTCAGGCCAGGAGTTCGAGACCAGCCTGGCCAACATGGTGAAACCCCATCTCTACTAAAAATACAGAAATTACCCAGGCATCATGGCGCATACCTGTAATCCCAGCTACCCAGGAGGCTGAGCAGAGAATCACTTGAACCTGGGAGGCGGAGGTGGCAGTGAGCTGAGATTGTGCCACTGCACTCCAGCCTGGGTGAAAGAGTGAGACTCCATCTCAAAAAAAAAAAAAAAATTAATTAATAATGCATTAGTGAATTTCCTTCTATATTTCTCACACACGTACACACACATACGCGCCTAATTATTTTTGATAACTATTTCTACCTTCCTATTGTATAAAACCTACACGCAGTATTCAGCAAAATCCTGTTTTATTTCCTTTATATAATGAAAATGAAATGTCGTAATGATGTATCTAAGTAAAATTTTCTAGTAGTTGAACATATAGAACACATTATAAGAATTTCGGTATTTTTTTTATTCTCTCATCTTTGCATTGAAGATTTTGGTGCCTCTGGTTTTGCTGCGACAAATGCTTTTGGAGTTGACAAGGCGTGGTCAAGAATCTTTGAGTGCACTGCTGAAGTTTGGCGTGACATATCTGGAAGACTATTCGGCAGAGTACATCATTCAGCAAGGTGGCTGGGTATGAGCTGTTACACATTAAAAATATTTTCTGTAAAAAAAATTAGGTTCATTGTTACTGTTGTTTTTTTTTAAGAGACAGGTTCTTGCTGTGTTACCCGGGCTGGAGTGCAGTGTCTGGTTGCAGACACTGTCATTGTAGGCCTCAGTCTCAAACTCCTGGGCTCAGGTGATCCTGCTTCAGGTCCTGAATAGCCAGGAGTACAGGCTGGGGCTATAGGTGCCAACCGCTGTGCCATGCTCTGTCATACTTTTTGATATGTAATTATTATTTTTGTTCAGTTATTTTTAAATTTACCTTGTATATTCTTTAACCCCTGAATTACTTAGAAATGTATTTTTAAATTTCCAAATATTTACAAGTTTTAAAATTTTGTTTTCAATTACTGATTTAATTCTGTTTCGTCAGAAAGCATGGCCATCATGGCATTGAAACTTGAGTTATGACCTACTATCATGATCAGTTAGAAAATATATATTATATAGGGCTGGGCCCAGTGGTGCACACCTGTAATCCCAGTGCTTTGGGAGGATGAGGCAGTTGGATCACCTGAGGTCAGGAGACCAGTCTGATCAACATGATGAAATCCCATCTCTACTAAAAAATACTAAAAATTAGCCGGGCCTGGTGGCATGTGCCTGTAATCCCAGCTACTTGGGAGGCTGAGGCAGGAGAATCACTGGAACCCGGGAGGCAGAGGTTGCAGTGAGCTGAGATCACAGCAGTGAGCTCCAGCTTGGGCAACAGAGCAGCAACAACAACAAATATATACTTTTGTTATATATATAATATATATAATATAATATATATTATATCTAATATGTATTATATATTATTTTATATTTATATTTATATTTTATGTATTTAATATATACGATATATAATATATATATTTTATATATAATATTTATGTGTGTTTCAGGCAAATGCATATTCTCTAGTTGTTGGTGTAGGTCTGTACATGTCCATTCACATTTAATCAGTCTTAATCATTATGTGGTTTAAATCTTTCAATCATTTCCAATTTTTTGTCTAATTATTTACTAAGAGAGGCATGTTCAGATTTGTTGTAATTTGCCCAACAGAGAGTGCTTTTCATAAAGTATACTACACATTATTGTGTTTTAGCCACTATGCATCTGAGGGTTTAATTTTTTAAAAGTAAATTTAGTTGCTATGTATGCTAATATCCAACATACTAGGTTTATGTGCTTGGTAAATGCCTACTGAATAAAATCCTGAGCATTTGTCTTAAGAAAGTAAAAATATCTTTTGAGCTGTTCTTAAAAATAGGAATTGAGACCATTTATCATTATTGTTGTCTTCCTACTTTAGTACTTTTTAAAAACTTTGGCCAGGGTCGTGTGTGGCTTGTGCGAGAGCCAGGAGACATCCTAGGTTCATTGCCACTTGTCCTGTGTGGTGCTTTACAACTAAGGAAGAAAAATGCAGGGAATATTCTGTATTCCTTCTTGACTTTCAGTTTTCTTATGATGTAGTACATCCAGGTTTGTTTGGTGAATAATAAGTTGTATAATAAGTATATTATTAATCTCCAGTATTTGTGCTAAAAGAAAAGATCTGCTGCACGGATAACTAGTTCATTAATATTTCTTTTTTTTTGAAACAGTCTTTCTCTGTCATCCAGGCTTGAGTGCAGTGGTGCAATTGCAGCCCACTGCAACCTCTGCCTCCCAGGTTCAGGCTATTCTTGTGCTTCAGCCTTCCAAGTAGCTGGGATTACAGGTGTGCACCACCATGACCAGCTAATTTTTGTATTTTTAGTAGAGACAGGGTTTCACCATGTTGGCCAGGCTGGCCTGAAACTCTCGGCCTCAAGTGATCCACCTGCCTAGGCCTCCCAGAGTGCTGGGATTACAGATGTGAGCCACTGCACTTGGCCTTATTTATTTATTGCTGAAGGCCAATTTGCTGCCCGTCAGAAGCATATGCAATGTGAGAGGGCAAAAGGCAGGCTGTGGCTTCATTAATATTCCAAATGTGTTTTTATTTCTAAATTTGAATGCCCAATCTGTATTTTACATTGTTTGGTCTAAGCTCTCCATTTGCTTGTGTTTAAAAACTAAGAGCGAAACTCTGTCTCAAAAAA
>NW_016107922.1:459105-475363 GCF_001604975.1 Cebus imitator | reverse complement strand
TTTTGAGATTGAGTCTCACTCTGTTGCCCAGGCTGGAGTGCAGTGGTGCGATCTCGGCTCACTGCAATCTCTGCCTTCTGGGTTCAAGCAATTCCCCTGACTCAGCCTCCTTAGTAGCTGGGACTACAGGCGCATGCTGCCACGCCTGGCTAACGTTTTTGTATTTTTAGCAGAGATAGGGTTTCACTGTGTTAACCAGGATGGTCTCAATCTCCTGACCTTATAATCTGCCTGCCTCAGCCTCCCAAAGTGCTGGGATGACAAGCGTGAAGGATACTGCTTTTTTATGCTAGTTGGCAAAAATGTACTTTGTGACACAAGCTGTCAGCGTGAATCTCCTTAAGGTACTTTCTGTTGAATATTACATTGACAGCTCCTAAAACCCTTCCAGAAGAGAATCATTTGACCACATGATCTTGCTTGTCTGTTATATAAAGCCTGTGGTATGATTTCCATGGGGAATGTATTTGTCTTTAGTCACCGGAACACAACATCAAGGAAACAAACTGCCTAGCTCTCAAAGTGCAGCTACTTTTGAAAACCTGCAGCAGAGGAGGTGGTGCCAGCAGCCATAATCTGCTGGATGAATGGAGTGATAGCACATAGTTAGGAACAGGCAGGTTTTGGGCATATAGATTTGAAGGAGAAAAATAATATTTTGTTTTCTGAATTATTAACAGAAATGGCTAGGACTTAGAGACAGGGTCTTGCTTTGTTGCCCTGGCTGGAGTACCATGGCGTGATCATGGCTCATCGCAGTCTCAACTTCCTGGACTCAAGTGATCCTTTCACCTCAGCCTCCCTAGTCGCTGGGACCACAGTGTGCATGCACTACCACACTTGGCTTATTTTTCACAGAGAGAGAGCTTCACTATGTTGCTGAAGCTGGTCTCAAACTCCTGGCCTCAAGCAATGCCCCCCCTCCCCTCCTTGGCCTCCCAAAGTGCAGGGATTACAGGCATGAGCTACCTTGCCCAACCTGTTTTTCTCTTTCTACCTTGTTTTTTTTTTTTCCACTCTGCCTTTTTACCCAGAGAATGATGAACTGAGAAAAGGATTGGAAATCACAAAAAGATTTGTTTCTTGCCCCCCGCTCTGCCAAATACTAACCCTGTGTTTTGGGAGGATTCATTTAATTTCTCTGAGCCTCAGTTTCAACTACAAAAAGGGAAGAAAGAGCTTCTCTATCTCACAAAAATAATGATGTGAAAGTGTTTTGTGAAAATGTTACATTTTTACAAATGTCAGGTTTTTACTTGGGTCCCTGAAGAATCTGGGTTTTCCCCCCTCTCTTTAAGCCTGATCACTCCTAGCTTCAGTTCTGACTTTTATTTGCCCTGCAGCACAGTGAGGGCACAGACTGGCTCATGTGCTGTGATTCTCCCTGAGTCATCCTTGCTCCCTCCCTCCTCGTTCTCTCTCTCATTTCCTGGGCTTGTGTTTGCTACGTTAGAAGTAAGTCTGTCTCCTGGAAAGGGCAGAGGAAGTCCATTGTGGTAAGGCTTGTATTTTATTTTCTCTGTCATCACATGCTAAACTAAATACTTCTGTGAAAGATTTACTTTTAGATTACGTAAAAGATTATTGGAGGAAATGGCATTTAATGTCTATTGTAATATTTAAGTATTTTGAATAAAATTAATCTTTGTCATTTTCTTTTGCTATGAAGCTTCTGATTTTAGAACAGGTTTTTGTTTGTTTAATCTAGGATATTTAAAGACTCTTGGAAGCTTCTAGGTTAATCATTTGTTAGAACAGTTTTCATATTGTGGGAGATGACACATGGGAAATGATCCGAAATCCATGAAGTGGGTTGCTGATAAAAACAATTTAGTCTAGTAAGAGTAAGTGCTGTTTTGGGAAATCTGCTTGCTGTATAGGTGGGTGTGGATGTTTACTGTGTTGTGTTCTGAAATGTCTTTTTTATGGATCTTTCTCATCATGTTGGGTGGAAAATTACTTCTCTATAATTTCTCCAACACTCTCCATTTTCTTATTTTAGGTTAATAGCGATCTGAGAGGCATTTGGTTATAAGGGTCCAAGGCAGTGATCTGTTTCCATTTTCTAACTTCGAGGGCTCAAAAATATAAAACTAGCTGGTTGATCCCAGCTAGTTTTATATTTTTGAGCCCTCGAAGTTACTCCTTTGTGCGTTTTATGTCAGTGGAGCCAAAAAGATGGATACTTCCAACAATACAAATATTTGGTATTAATAATGATTTAGATTGTCAGGATGGTTCTAAGACTACTTGTAGATGTTATTCTAATAGAAGTTGTAAGTAATATATTATCCAAAACAGCTCTTTTTCTTGAGGAATAGGTATAGAAAGTCCGAGAAGTGATGCTAGAGGTTGGTTGGCATATATCTTAAGGTCAGTGAGTCCTTAGGTGAGTTTGCCAATGTAGATGGGCTTTGAAATTTTGCCAGAGCATCTTTAGATGGAAAAGTTAAGTCCATAGGAGCTCAGCTTAGCAACAGCTATGACTCAAAAGGTAAAATGTTGCTTGATTTGGCAGAATATTTTGTAATTTGATATGACGTGCTGCCCCCACCAAAAAAAAAAGTGAAACAAAAAATACAATCAATATAGACATCACAATGCAGCCAATTTTTGGAATAGTTCTTGGAGCGATTGTTAACCTGATCTTTACGTAGTTCCTACCACCAAAGTTAAGTTCTGTTTGTATTTTATTTTATATTTATTTTGGTATATTCCTTTATTTAGTTTTTTTCTTAGTTCCTACCATCAAGGCAAAGTTATATTTGTATTTTATTTTACATTTATTTTGACATATTCCTTTTATTTACATATGTTTCTTCTCTGCTTCCCTTTTTAATTGAAGAGTTCCATGCATGTATCTTTGTGTGTCTGCTTGAAAAAAACACCAAGAATAACATGTTCTGTCTATTAATACTCTGGCTGTTAACTCAAAAGGCACTGTATTATAGAAGGAAAAGCAGCAGAAGGGAGTCAGGGGACCTCAGCCTAAGAGGTATGACAGCATAGTTGGTAAAAATGTGGGCCCTGGAGGCAAGCTGCCTGGGCTTGAGTCTGAGCTTTATTACTTTGAGAAGACTGTTTTGGTTTTCTTGTCTGTGAAATGGAAATAATAATACTCCTCTCATAGCATTGTCATGAGGTTTAAATAGATTAATTAAGTGAAGTCTTTAGAAGGGCACATGATAAGAGTTATGTAAGGGTTATCAATTGTCGCTATCCAATTTGTCATAGCGAGCTAAGGGACCTTAGGCAAGTTACTCAACCCTTCTGGCTTCATTTATTTAAAAACAAAAAGGACACAGTGCTCTGCTTCTTTGCGCATATGTAAACTCATGGTTGATCCCAGCTAGTTTCATATTTTTGAGCCCTCAAATCACTCCTTTGCATTTTATGTCAGTGAAGCCAGAGAGATAAATACTCTCAACAACACCATTATTTTGTGCTAAAAAGGATTTAAGATTGTCAGAATGGTTCTGAGACTACTTGTAGTTGTTATTCTTCTATGATAAGTTGTAAGTATATCATCCAAAACAGCTCTTTTTCTTTTAGTGAAAGCCTGTTCTTCATTATAATAATAACAATAATTATTATTATTATTATTTTTCTGAGACAGAGTCTTGCTCTGTCCCCCTGGCAAGAGTGCAGTGGTGGGATCTCAGCTCACTACAACCTCTGCCTCTGGGTTCAAGCAGGGGTCTCAACCCACTGCAACCTCCGCCTCTGGATTCAAGCAGTTTTCCTGCCACAGCCTTCTGAGTAACTAGGATTACAGGTGTGTGCTATCACACCCAGCTAATTTTTGTATTTTTAGTAGAGATGGGGTTTCACCATGTTGATCAGGATGGTCTCGAACTCCTGACCTTGTGATCCGCCTGCCTCAGCCTCCCAAAGTGTTGGATTACAGCGGTGAGGCACTGTACCCAGCCTATGATAATAATTAATAAGGGAGGCTTCAGCCCGGTGACATGGCAAAACCCTGTTTCTACAAAAAATACAAAATTGAGGCCAGACACGGTAGCTCACACCTGTAATCCCAACACTTTGGGAGACCAAGGTGGGCAGATAACTTGAGGTTTGGAGTTCAAGACCAGCCTGGCCAACATGGCGAAACCCCATCTCTACTAAAAATATAAAAATTAGCTGGGCATGGTGACACATGGCTATAATCCCAGCTACTTGGGAGGCTGAGGCAGGAGAATCGCTTGAAATTGGGAGGCGGAGGTTGCAGTGAGCTGAGATCACATCACTGCACTCCAGCCTAGGTGACAGAGCAAGACTCTGTCTCAAAAAAAGTAAACAACAACAACAAAAAATAAATCTGAATTGACTTTTCAACAAAATGCTAAAGTTGTGATCAGACAAACTTGATCTAATGTCTTAGATGAGATGAAGGGTCCTCTAGGTATGGAACAAAGCACGTTCTTCAATCTTTTGTTAGCTTTGAGCTGTTAAAAATAAGGCGAAAAGCCGGGGCACGGTGGCTTGGTGGTTCATGCCGGTAATCCCAGTAACTCAAGAGGCTGAGGTGGGAGGATCTACTGAGCCCAGGATTTTGAGGCTGCAGTGAGTTATTATTATGCCACTGCACTCTAGCCCCTGGGTGACAGATTGAGACCCTCATTAAAAGATAATAATAAAAGGAAGAGATACTTTACTTGAAATTTTCAGTTTGTTGACTTTTCCCTTATTTCTTCATGATGGGCATTTTTCTTTTAAGACCGGGTTCCACTCTGTTGGCCAGGCTGGAGTGCAGTGGCACAGTCATGACTCACTGCAGCCTTTACCTCCTGTGTTCAAGTGATCCTCCCACCTCAGCCTCTTGACTAGTTGGGACCACAGGCATGCGCTACCATGCCCACCTGTTGTATTTTTTGTAGAGATGCGGTTTTGCCGTGCTGCCCAGGCTGGTCACGAAATCCTGGGCTCAAACAGTCCACCTGTCTCGGCCGCCCAAAGTGCTAACATGCTCAGCCAACATGCCCAGCCACGATGGAACTTTTGAAATTTCCATTTCACTTACTTGGCTTAGAGCTCTAAAGGTCTGTTTTCTGAGAACTAAAATTCTTAGTGTTTTCATGATGGCTCTTGTTTTGTTTTTGCTTATTTAATCAGTTATTGCTATTAGAGGTTCTGTTTTTAGAAGTCCAGATAAATAACCTGTTGAGACTTCCTATCAGTGGTCACTTGAGACCTGTGACCACTGGATAACCCTTCTGTTTGAAGAGCTGGGTAATTGTAAGGCTGCGTCTTTTGACATGGCATGAAAACAGATTACAAAACTTGTAGCATATGAGCAGAGGTGATTCCAAGATTCTTTGTCTCCAGATAACTCAAGTTTGGAGGTAGGAGTTTAATAAAGTTTTTGAGGGTTTTTGTGTGTGTGTGTGTGTGTGTGTGAAAAAATTTTAATGTAAATGAAAGACTAAGAAGAGTACACTGTTTTAAGCCGATAGTAACTGATGTTGACTATTTTTCATAACTCTGAAATGCAAATTATTTGATAAAATTGGATTATCTTGCTTCTTCTCATGGTTAGACTGTGACAGATTTACTTGGTATTGTATATTGACTTTCCCAACTTGTTCTTCACTTAGCCCAGTTTTAAAATGTTGGTGGTTTCAATAATGAAAAAAGTTTAATCCTCTGCAGTGCCTCATGACTTTCCTGTTAGCCACATTGCAGAGATTTGAGGATGGAGGATTACACAGCTGCTAAGCCCCAGTATTAGTTTCTCATTTGGAGGTTTGAAAGAGCAGATGAGTAACACAAGTGTACTGCAGTTAATGAGGGACAAATGGGGACTTTGTGCTACTTTAAACTGCCCTGTTCTTTTTCCTTGTAGAATTATTCCGCACGTGAGCCTTTCTTTCTGATCTCTTCACAAAATGGAGGTTTATGAAGAGACGAATTAATAAACAGATAAGCCTTTGGATATATAAATTATGTGACACAGTAATTCCTTAGTAACAGATGTTAGAGGATCTGCGTGACCCATTCGGATTATTGTTCTGGCAAAATGATAGCTAAATGCAACTTTACAGGAAAATTTAGCTTAACTGTTGATGCGGCTTTGGTGAGTGGGTTGTCCTTCATCGTGGACCTCCAGTCTTTCAAGAAGGTTACAGAAATGGTTCCCTTGGTGACTTACCAAGAATCAGCAAAGTTTGAGATATTACCGAAGTGATTGTAAATATTTAGTGGATGAAGTGATTTACCTTACAGTTACTGAAATGTCTAAATCATCTTACCTCTGCCTGTTCATTGTGCCAGAGGCTTCAGGTATCAGAGAGACTAAGAATAAGGTTAAATTGATTACAGCAGAATTACATACTCTTACATTAACCAGATATAATGCCTGGGTCCTATCTTTATTAAGGATTCTAATTTAATTGTTATGGGTTGTAATGTGCTTCTAGGCAGCAAAGTTTGAGGACCTCCATGTTATATAATCTCCCCAACTGGATTAAAGACTCTTAAAACAGAGATTATAATTATCTTACATTTCTCTCTTCAACATAAGAGTGTGACTATGAATTTATTAGATTGCTAATTATATGCTTATTAAACACACCCTAAACATAAAAGAGCCAATTGTTTAGTTCCTCAGACTGAACAAATATTCATAAAGGCATGGTAAAGTACAGTTATTTAGTAGATACTGTAGAATATAGAGCCCACTGATTTATGATGGGGGCACATTCCAATAAACCCATCACAAGTTGAAAGTATTACAAGTTAAGGCTGGGCATGGTGGCTCATGCTTGTAATCCAAGCACTTTGGAGGCCAAGGTGGGTGGATCACCCGAGGTCGGAAGTTCAAGACCAGACTAACCAACATGGTGAAACCCTGTCTTTAAAAAAAAAAAAAAAAAAGTATTACAAGTTGAAAATGCATTTAATACTCTGATAAACCCATGATAAAGTCAAAGTATTGTAAGTGGAACCATAATAAATTGGGGACTGTTTATACAAAGGAAAAAAAATGGGCCAGGCTCAGTGACTCACGCCTGTAATCCCAGCACTTCGGGAGGCCAAGACGGGCGAATCACTTGAGGTCAGATGTTCGAGACCAGACTGGCCAACACCATGATGAAACCCCATCTCTACCAAAAAAAAAAAAAAAAAAAAAAAAAATTTTGAGATGGAGTCTCGCTCTCTTGCCCAGGCTGGAGTGCAATGGCACGATCTCAGCTCACTGCAACTTCTGCCTCCCAGGTTCAAGCAGTCTTCCTGCCACAGCACCCCCTAGTAGCTGGGATTACAGGCACAAGCCACCACACCTGGCTAATTTTTGTATTTTTAGTAGAGATGGGGTTTTGCCATGTTGGCCAGGCTGGTCTTGAACTCCTGACCTCAGGTGATCCACGTGCCTCAGCCTCCCAAAGTGCTGGGATTACAGGCATGAGCCACCATGCCCAGCCCCAAAAATATTTTTAAAAAATTAGCTAGGTGTGGTGGTGCACACCTTTAATTCCAGCTACTCAGGAGGCTGAGGCAGGAGAATCACTTGAACACAGGAGGTGGAGGTTGCAGGAGCCAAGATAGCGCCACTGCATTCCAGCCTGGGTAACAGAGTGAGACTCCGTCTCAAAAAAGAAAAAAAGAAAAAAGAAAGGACTGGTAGTTGTGAAGTAAAGTAGGGCTTAAACAGGAAAGGCTTCTGTAAAGAAGTATGGTCACGTCTTGAAGGAAGTAAAGCACTTTTGTTGAAAAGCAGCAAGGATTCGTTAGATCAGCTTAGGTAGCCTATGGGAACCATGACTCAGGGTAGCAAAAGGCCTCTGCTAGAATGTAGAAAGGTGTTTATTATGTTTGGAATCTTGTGTGTTTGAACCATTTGTGGTGTATCCTAAACTGAGCTTTGGTTATGCTCTGAGATGATTCAGTCCTGTTGAGAACTCCACTGAGTGTCTTTCTTCTTTGCTTACAGTCGAAGTTGGAAAACCTGTATTTCCTCTGCAGAGAGACTTGCAGGTGTAGAACAGCAGGCTATGGCACACGTTATATTGCCATAAAGAATGTTATGTCCGGGAGTGGTGGCTCATGCCTGCAATCCCAGCATTCTGGGAGGCCCGCTAGAGCCCAGAAATTTGAGACCAGCCTGGCAACATAGGCTGGGGACATAGCAAGACCTCGTCTCTACTAAAAATCATAAGGGAAAAGAAAATGTTTCATCTATGTGGGTGGGTGATTCCAAAGTAGCAAAGATGCAGAAAGAGAAGTGACTTCTTCAGTGGAAAAGACCCCCAGTTCAAGAACTAGGCCAGCCTTTCTCTCTCTCTCTCGCTCGTGTTGAGAGAGAGAGAGAGGTGTGTGTTTTAGAGACACGGTCTCACTGTGTCACCCAGGCTAGTTTTGAACTCCTGGGCTTAAACAGTCTACCCAGCTCAGCCTCCCAAAGTGCTGGGATTACAGGTGTCAGCCACTGTAGCCAGCCTATATTAAGAGAACTGTACATAACAATTATATTAATAAAATTTGTATTGAATCTTAAAAGGCACTTGGGAAGAGTGGGGCTGAGAAAAGAAACCAGTACAACAAAAATATTATAAAAATATATCCTTAGTCTCTAGGAGCTTATAGTTAAGAATACAAGGCAGATCGACACTATTTCCTGTATGTTTTATAGCAAGGAGCAACAGAGAAATCCTGTGAGTTTAGAAGTAACAGTAAGGATTTAGATGCACAGAATTGGGAGAGCATTCTGGATTTTTTGGATTGATGGGATAGTGTGACTTGAGTCATACTGTTTGCGGGTTGGAATTGTTTTTGGTGCCAGTGCAGTGTGACCTTGGATAACAAAGACACAGGTGCAGTTTAGAGGTGTGGAAGTACGAGATGAATAAAGAGCTGTACCTAACAGTACTTGGTGTTTAGAGCTTTTATATCAAAGATAGGACCAACTTTCCTACCATCCAAGCATTTATTGAGCATTACTGCTTGCTCAGCATATGTTAGGCATTACCTGGGGGATAACAAAGACGTTAAAAACATGTTTTCTCCCTTGAAGTATTGATAATGTTGTTGAGATGACTGATACATGTGAAAAAATCACTGTGAAGTATGGTATGAAATAGACTGTATAGTGATACTTTGTGTGGCCTGGACTGAGTGCTGTCCAGGAGCTCAGGAGGAATGAGAGAGGAAGATTGGATCCAGGGGAATTTATGCCAGACCCTGATGGAGCCAGATCAGGGGTCTTAAATTGGGGTCTGTAGATGCGCTGCAGGGAGTCTGAAATTCCCCCCAAAATGCTATGCTGCTTTGTACGAAAGCAGTTTTAAGGGAGAGAGGTCTTAATACCTTTCATCATATTTGCAAAACCGCTTCTGCTCCCCTAAAATGTTAACATCGGTACCTATGTGAAGAAGGACACAGGGCTTGGGAATTGAGTATGGCATTTATAGGGCACAGTGAGTAACCTTGCCAGGATAAGCCTCCCCTCCCATAGGGAGCACGTAGTACACGATTACAGAGAGATTTGCTAAGTGATGGCCCTGGTAATGGAGGAGAAAGATTGACTTTACCTCCTCTAATGCTCTTCACTGTGCTGTAGCTTTTCAAAAATTTATATTTGGTTTCCTAGGAAAACATTAATGTGCTCAAGAAGGGATGATGTTTCATTCTAAATATTGTATGACTTTGCCATCTTGCTTTTTAACTGCAGGAGTCAGAAAATTAGAAATAGACTTCGAATGTAGAATTACTTTATTTTGTCACATTCAAAATGAGCCTTTATGTCATGGCCAGATGGCACCTTAGATTCATCTTTTCTGCTCTGAGTAATTGATGGTATATAAGAGGTGCCATATTCTGGGACAGGGTCTTGAATTCATGTCTCAGAAAGGCCAAGGGGGAAACATGCATCTTTTATGAGATAGTGTCAATGTTTTATATCAAGAAAGGTACTGATATTTTACTTCTCATGCGTTGGCCTAATTTTTCCTCCTTCTGTAGCTCCAGCTTCATCTTTCTTCACTCCCTGTCCTATGCTCTGTCATACTGAAGAGCCAGTAGTCTGCACATATGATGATATTTCTAAGCACCATGTTTTTGTTTATGCTTTTCCTGCTGTCTGAACTATATCCTGCTCATCTTGATCTGCTGGTTTTCTCTTTCCGTGTGTGTGTGTGTGTGTGTGTGTGTGTGTGTGTGTGTGTGTTTGTTTGTTTGTTTGTTTTGAGATGGAGATTCATTCTTGCTGCCCAGACTGGAGTGCAATGGCACGATCTTGGCTCACCACAACTTCTGCCTGCCGGGTTCAAGCGATTCTCCTGCCTTAGCCTACCAGGTAGCTGGGATTACAGGCATGCGCCACCATGCCTGGCTAATTTTGTATTTTTAGTAGAGATGGGGTTTCTTCATGTTGGTCAGGATGATCTCAAACTCTCGACCTCAGGTGATGCACCTGCTTCCGCCTCCCAAAGTACTGGGATTACAGGCGTGAGCCACTGTGCCTAGCCCTCTTTCATTCTTTAAGATCCAACTTTGGCTGGGCACAGTGGCTTACGTCTGTAATCCCAGCTCTTTGGGAGGCCGAGGTGGGTGGATTACTTGAGATCAGGAGTTCAAAACCAGCCTGGCCAGCATGGTGAAACCCCATCTTTAGTTAAACTACAAAAATTAGAAAAGAGAGCCTGGGCAACAGAGTGAGACTACATCTCAAAAAAAAAAAAAAGATCCAACATTGTTGTTCTCTCTTTGATGAACCTCTGAGAATAAGTTTTCTCCTTCACGTTCCCAGAGTACCCTGTTTGTCTCCATCGCTGTTTCTTTTTTTTGTAGAGATGGAGTCTCATCATCTTACCCAGGTGGCCTCTAATTCCTGGGCTCAAGCTTAACCTCCTGCCTGGGCTTCCAAAAGTGCTGGGATTACAGGCATGGGACAACAATGCCTGGCCTCTGTCACTCTGTTTTAAACTCCCTGAAGGCAGAAATTGTTTTATTACTAGCACCTACAGAGCATCATTCCTGACAATGAGAAGCCAGGAACTGGAGAAACCCAATATGATTCCCAGATTTTTGGCTTCATTTACTGGTTTTTTACATCATCCGAATTGGATTGCAGGCTGTTAGGAGTCTTTGCGTTGCTTCTGATGAAAGATAATGATTGAGGCCAGGCACGTGGCTTATACCTATAATCCTAACACTTTGGTAGGTCAAAGCAGGCAGATTGCATAAGCTCAGGAATTTGAGACCAACCTGGGCAACGTGGCAAAACCCCATCTCTACAAAATATATAAAAATTAGCTAGTCATGATGGTGCATGCCTGTGGTCCTAGCTACTCTGAAGGCCGAGGTGGGACGGTTGCGTGAGCCCTGGAGACAGAGGTTGCAGTCAACTGTGTTCTCGCCATTGCACTCCAACCTGGGCAACAGAATGAGACCCTGTCTCAAAAAGAAAGAAAGAGAGGGAGGGGGAGAGGGAGGGGGAGGGAGCGATTGCTTATATTAGAGTAATACCAGAAAATACTGGTGGAAGGGAAGACAGATATTTAGATGTAAGAAGATATGTTTAGGAATAAATATATTGAGGTTTTTTTTTTTTTTTTTTTTTTTTTGGAGACAGAGTCTCGCTCTGTTTCCAGCCTGTGGCGACAATCTTGGCTCCCTGCAGACTCTGCCTCCCGGGTTCAAGCGATTCTTCCACCTCAGCCTCCTCAGTAGCTGGTAGTACAGGTGCGTGCCACCACGGCCCGCTAAGTTTTGTATTTTTAGTAGAGACGGGGTTTCACTATGTTGCCCAGGATGGTCTCGATCTCTTGACCTCGTGATCTGTCCACCTCGGCCTCCCAAAGTGCTGGGATTACAGGCGTGAGCCACCGCAGCTGGCTGAGGCGTATTTAGTACTTAATGATTAAATAAAGGGAGGGGAGATGATGAGATGATGATGAGGTATGAGGTAAGAGAAATGATATGGAGTTAGTGTTTATAGTCTTCAGTAGGACAAGCATCTCTTCTCGCTGGCTGTGTTGCGTGAGCTTTGCAGTTGATGGGTATATAGGCTTGTCTTTATGTACTGCATTTGGTTGTGAGGTACTCTTTTTTAGTATTCATTATGGATGACGGTTCCAGAAATGTTGTAGTCATGTGAGGTTTGAAGTCTGGGAAAGGAATCCATATGAGGAATGGCACTAATGGCAGAGGTCTTTTTAAAGAACTTTAAAAATTATTAATTAGCATAGACTACTAGTCCCTCTCATAGAACTACTTTTCAGGACACCTTGTTTATTGCCATTTCCTTTAGTCTCAGCCTAATTACAAGCACCTTGCAATTATTTCAGTATCTAATTTTGTAGCAGTCTTATTTAAGAATAAAAACTCACCCAGGCGCAGTGGCTCACGCTTGTAATCTCGGCACTTTGGGAGGCCGAGGCAGGCAGATCACGTGAGGTCAGGAGTTCAAGACCAGGCAACATGGTGAAACCCCATCTCTACAAAAATATAACAGTTAGCCACGTGTGGTGGTGCACACCTATAATCCCAGCTGTTTGGGAGGCTGAGGCAGGAGAATCGCCTGAAGCCGGGAGGCTGAGGCAGGAGAATCTCCTGAAGCCAGGAGGCTGAGGCACTGCGGCACTCCAGCCTGGGCAGCAGAGCAAAGCTCTGTCTCAAAAAAAAAAAAAAAAAGAATTAAAAATTCTCACAATACAACATGAGACAACTCCATTTAAAAATGGGCAAAAGATTTCAATAGACATCATTCTAAAGAAAATACACAAATGGCCAGTTAGACATGAAAAGATGTTCGACATCATTACTTTCAGAAATGTTTTGGAATTCCAAAAATATTTGGAAATATTTTTTGACGTTTTTTGGAAAATAGTTTGACATAAAATTACCCTGTGACCTGGCAGTTTTACCCCTACGGTATTCAAAATAACTGAAAAGCATTCAGACAAATGTCCAGACATGGACATTATAACGACACTATACTAAAAGGTAGAATCAACCCAAATATTCACCAGCTAATTAATTAATAAGTGTGCTGCCTACATACAATGAAATATTATTCTCAGCCATAAAGAAGGATGAAGTGCTGATACATAGTACAGCATGGGTGAACCTTGAAAACATCATGCTAAGTGAAAGCAGCCAGCATTTAGACTTCTCACAGACAGAACGTAGATGAGTGATTACCAGGGGTTGGAAAAAGGGAGAATGGAGAGTGGTTACCAAAGGGTGTGTTTTGGGATGATGGAAATGTTCTGGTAATTCCGGTGTGGTTGCACAACACTGAATATACTAAAATCCACTGAATGGTACACCTAGAAATGGTGCGTTTTGTTTTATTTATTTAAGGACTGGGTCTTGTTCTGTTCTTCAGGCTTCAGTGCAGCGGCATGGTCACGGCATACTGTAACCTCGACCTCCCAGGCGCAGGTCATTCTCCCACCTCGGCCTCCTGAGTAGCTGGGGCTGCAGGTGTACATCACCACACCCAGATAATTTTCAAAAAATTTTAATTTAGCCAGGCGCTGTGGCTCATGCCTATAATCCCAGCTCTTAGGGAGTGAGAGGCGCGAGGATAGCTTGAGCCCACAGGAGTTGGAGACCTGCCTGGGCAATATAGCAAGACCCCGTTCTCCACCAAAAGGAAAAAAACAAACAAAAAATAAGCGTAAGAAAAAAATTTTAATTAAAAAAAATTTTTTTAGAGATGGGATCTCACTGTGTTGCCCAGGCTGGTCTCAAATTCCTGGGCTGAAGTGATCTTCTCGTCTTTGCTTCCCAAAATGTTGGGATTACAGGTGTGAGCCACTGTGCCTGGCTCTGAATTTTATGTTATGTGAATTTTATGAATGTGAATATCAATACTGAAAAAAGAATAAAAAGTTAAAAAAAATTTGCAGTTATTTCCATATGCCCTACTCTGTGTTTGAGATGGGCAAAATTCAGACATTCAGGAGATGCTCTTACCTGATTCAAACTGTTTCACAGTTCCTGTGGAGACTGCTGAGCAGCTACTCAGCTTATGTTCCCAGGAAGTAGCAGAGCCCTGTTCATATTTACATTCTTTTAGTTTTTAAATTTGTGCTATTTTTTAATTTAAAGAATTCTTTATGCTGTAGAAAGCTTTATTCCATTTGGTCCAAGGCTTGGGAGAGGGCTTCAGGGTGGTTTGAAAAATATATTCTTTTAAATAAATGGAAATAGATTGGCTTGGTGTACATTTTTCTAAACACGTGTTTTATTTATATAAATTGTATTATGTATAAAGGTATGCAAATAAGTAGATATGTATTTAGTAATTAGGATCATACCATCCATTTTCCCAGAGTTTATTTTTGCCACAGATCTTGTGACCATGTGTATATCTATTTCTGGATTCTATTTTATTTAATTGGTCTAATTGCCTCTTTGGGTTTTTTGGAATTGAGACAATGTCTCACTTTGTCATCCAGGCTGGACTATACAGTGGCAGAATTATAGCCCAGTGCAGCCTCAAACTCCTGGGCTCAAGGGATCATCCCATCTCAGCCTCCTGAGTTGAGTAGAGGGGACTACAGGCGCATGCCATCACACCTGGCCAATTTCTTGTGGAGAACGATGTCTCACTATGTTGCTCAGGCTGGTCTTGAACTCCTGGCCTCAAGCAGTCCTCCCGCCTCAGCTTCCCAAAGTTCTGGGATTATGGGTATGAACCACTGTGGCCAGCCAGGTCTAATTGCCTATTTTTAAGCTTTTACTCTACTTATGACGTCTTTCATTTTATTTTATATTTTAAAAAATATTTTTAGCTGTGATTTTGTTGTATACTTATGTAGTCTTAATTAGTGTACCTTTGTAATGAGGCGTTATCTGGTAGTGTCTGCTCTCAAACTTTGCTGTTTTTCAAGAGCAGCTTAATTTTCTTGGCCTTTTTTATTGCTATATAAATTTTAGAATTGGTTGTCAATTTCCATTAGAAAAAACCTGGTAGGATTTTATGTTGGAGATTGTATTGAACCCCAAAGGGTTAATTTGGGAATAGTTGATGTCTTTACGATAGTTTTCCCATCTATGAGCATGATATACATCCCTTTATTTAGGATGTCTTTAATTTCTCCCAGTAATACTTTGTAGTTTTTTATGTAGAGGTATTGTACAATATGGGCTTCCTTCCACATTGGACTTTAAAATGTACTTATTTCTTTTTTAATAGTAGTTAGTTTAGATGAACCATAAGTATTTTTAAACTTTTCTGAGGGTATTGAAGACTATTTTAAATCCTTCTGTATTAAAAATAATGCTAATGAAAATCCTTGACAAATGTATAAGCTTGAGACCTGATGATAGCTTCTGGTTAGGATCTCCATGTCTTTTCTTACTTAGCTGAACTAAACCCTGCCTTTGTCTCTGTCTCTCTCTCTCCCTCTCCTTTGCCCCCTCCCTTCCCCCGTGTGTGTGTGTGTGTGTGTGTGTGTGTGTCTCTGTCTCTGTCTGTCTCCCCTGAATGTATCCTCTTCTGGACCATTCCGGTGGTCCTTACCCTGAAGCTGGAGTGAGCTGTCATCCTCCAAAGCTTGGAAGCCTAGAAGCCCTCTCTCTCTTACAAGCCAGTGGCCCCTCCAATTGTATACTACAGTATTGTAATTTTTTTTTTTTTTGGAGACCGAGTCTTGCACTGACACCAGGCTGGAGTGCAGTTGTGTGATCTCGGCTCACTGCCACCTCTACGTCCCAGGTTCAAGTGATTCTCCTGCCTCAGCCTCCCAAAGCTGAGACTACAGGTGCATGCCACCACATCCAGCTAATTTTTGTATTTTTAGTAGAGATGAGGTTTCACCATGTAGGTCAGGATGGTCTCGATCTCTTGACCTCATGATCCGCCCACCTCAGCCTCCCAAAGTGCTGGGGTTACAGGCGTGAGCCACAGCACCTGGTCCAGTATTGTAATTTTTAAAGATAGATTTTACTTTCCAGTTTTGTGTTATCTCTACTTAGAAGAGATGGAGGAGGGAGGAAAAGTTTGTAAATTACCTTCTTTAGGCAAGGAAGGGTATTGTTTTCACTTTCTTATTGCCCCATCCACTTGGTATTTTAGAGTAGCTCTGTCATACCACCATACCACCAAAACCAACAATTAAAATGACAACACAAACAAGTGAAGAAATGGCGTAACTTACAGATTACTTCCTATGTACAAGGTACTAATCAAAGCACTATAAATACTATACCTTATTTTAAAAGCCAACTTAGGGTCAGGCGTGGTGGCTCATACCTATAATCTCAGGACTTTAGGACACTAAGGTGGGAGAATTGCCTGAAGCCA
>NW_016107922.1:441605-454105 GCF_001604975.1 Cebus imitator | reverse complement strand
TCCCTAAAGCCATACTGTTTAAAGGTTGGTGAAAACAAGGTCTGGGAGCATGTTTGTGTGTGTGTCCAGCTTTCTCGTGTAGCATGTCCTTACGTTTTGTGTTGCAGTGTCCCATTTAGGAAGTCCTGTTTTAAGGGTTTTTGTGTACTTGGATGAAGTAATCAGAGGTGCGTTGGGGAAATGGGATTAGTGAGGCAAAGGTTTTTTTCTTCATGAACTCTGATAGTTGCATTGGATTCTTTTGTATTCTAATTGCTATATTTGTGTTTGCATAGGGGAAGAGGAGAGAGAACTGGTGAGTTATCTTGATTTTTAAAAAATGATAAAAGCCTTTACTCCCCGTGTTAACGCTGACCAACTCTGGATCCTCACACCTACTGACGGAGCGCATTCAAGCACTGACAGAAGCCAGGTTCACTTCTGAGCTGCTGAAAGGTGTGAGGCTTAGGGTGTTTGAGGCTGCGTTGCCCACAAAGGGAAAGAATAGGAAGAAGTGAGGTATGAAAGCGGCTGCTTGCTGCTTTAGTTTGTCCACCTGTTGAACGTTTACCCGCCATGACTTGGCCAGTTGTGTTTTGCTGGGTGATGGAACCAGACGGTGTTTTCCATTGGCTTTCTTTGGTGACTCTTGGTCAGCTCCTGAGTAACAGGATGCGGCAGCATCCCTGCGTTCCCTTCACTTCCTTGCCCTCTCCCTCCAGCAGTGGAGGGAACAGCCCTCATGGGAACTGCATCCTACTGCAGCTCCTGCTTTTTGCTTATTCACTTAAAAACTTTTTTTTTTTTTTTTTTTGAGATGGAGTCTTGCTCTGTTACGCAGGCTGGAGTGCAATGGCGTGATCTCAGCTCACTGCAACCTCCCCCTCCTGGGTTCAAGCGATTCTCCTGCCTCAGCCTCCCAAGTAGCTGAGATTACAGGTGCCCGGCACTGCATCCAGCTAAGTTTTGTATTTTTAGTAGAGATGGTGTTTCACCATGTTGGCCAGGCTGGTCTTAAACTCCTGACTTCTTGATCTACCCACCTCGGCCTCCCAAAGTGCTGGGATTACAGGCATGAGCTACTGCACCCAGCCTTAAAAACTGTTTCTTAAGTACTCTCTCCTTTTTTGGGGAGGAGCTGATGGTAGGAGGCCATTCCTTTCTGCCCCCGACTTACGCACTCTCTAAGGCAAAGGAAAGATTCAGAATAAATCCAACTTGTTTATAGAGTTGTTGTTAGTCCTTAGACCTCATCTCAACTGCCCTATTGAAGATAATGATTTATTGGGGAAAACAAAGAATGATAATTTATCCTCTTTATTAAGAAGTGATAATTCTGGGCCCACAGAAATCACTCAGTACCTACAGTGTGCCTTAAAGGGACTCTCATGATCACTCCCCTGTAAAGAATATTCTGGATCACGAAATGCAACTCTTGACCCTCTGGTTTGCCCATTTCCCACCTAGAGGCATCCTTGATACCCCTTCTACCTGCCTTTCTGTCCCAGGTATACCAGATGCAGCCACTGCCAACCTAGGCTTGTCCTGGGCGAGTGAGCTGTGAACCTGGAGACAGGGTGTTCTCACAGCCGGTGTTGATCTCCTCAGGCTTTGCGCTGATTCCCTCAGTGATATCAAAGTAATGCCTGCTCCTTGCCTTGCTCCTGAAAGGTATGGGATGCGGACATTTCAGTGTTTGATTTTTTTTTTTTTTTTTTTTTTTTTGAGACGGAGTTTCACTCATGTTACCCAGGCTGGAGTGCCATGGCGCGATCTCAGCTCACCACAACCTCCGCCTCCTGGGTTCAGGCAATTCTCCTGCCTCAGCCTCCCGAGTAGCTGGGATTACAGGCACGCGCCACTGTGTCCAGCTAATTTTTGTATTTTTAGTAGAGATGGGGTTTCAC
This sequence comes from Cebus imitator, assembly GCF_001604975.1. Lineage (NCBI taxonomy): Eukaryota > Metazoa > Chordata > Mammalia > Primates > Cebidae > Cebus > Cebus imitator. The sequence continues at coordinate 452,219 of NW_016107922.1, read as the reverse complement.
CATGTTGACCAGGATGTTCTCGATCTCTTGACCTCGTGATCCACCCGCCTCGGCCTCCCAAAGTGCTGGGATTACAGGCGTGAGCCACCGCGCCCGGCCTGAATTATTTTAAGAGATGTTTTATAAAAGTAAAAGGTTTTGTAGCTAAGAAGGTTTTTTTTTTCCCCTTTCTCTTAATTTCTTACATCTTTCCACACAAAGTTATCTTTCCAAGAATTTGAGGTGGTGATCACATCCTTCAAGACAGCCTTGTAGGCTGTGTGATTGCTAACAGACATGACTTAGAGCTTCTGCCCGAGTTCCCGCAGAAGCATCCTGTCATTTAACATCGCAGCGACACCCGATGCCAGCATAACGTTTCTTCTTTGGTGCACCAAGACCTTCCCTTAGTGATAACCTCTTGATTATGAGATTCATTTGAGTTTAGGGTGTATAATTTTTCCTAAAAAAAAATTCACGTCGATAGTTATAATTTTAGCAAATATTAGTTGAGCACTTACAACATGCCAGAGATGGTTCTAGTGCTGTCACATACCTTATTTCACCTTCACAGCTCTAACAGCTGTTTGTATTCCTTTTATTCCCATATTACAGAATGAGGAAGCTAATCGGAGTTCATTAGTTTTCCTCATGTCCTCAAGCATGAGAGGCGAGGCAGTGACTGGAATTTTTCTGAATTTGATTTATCATTTTCCTTTGCAGGAAATTTATCATTTCCTGCAAAGCAGTATTGGCAGGCTCTCTGCAAATGGTTGTGCTGGTTGTTTACCGCACAAGCACTGACGGGACAGATTCCAGCGTGCAGCCTGTGCTCCTCTTGCCACGCCATGGCCCTGGGAGAAGGGGTCTTTTCCTCATTTGTACAAAGGCACCATATAGGTTCACTTAAATATTAAGCATGCTCTACTACAGAATAAAAAGAGTGAGGGTTGTGTCCAGGACTGGTCTCAGCTTCCAATTCTGTGGCTGTTTTCCTGTGGACATTAATTGAGATGTTTTGTGGTTACAGAATTCAGTGATTGCCGATGAGCTTCCATTAGCATTCTTGATTATTTTTGCTTGTAAACAAGGTTAGGCAGTCTGTCCCAGGAATTCTCAGAGTGCTAAACGAGGCGGGTGAAGATGGCACCGTGATGCATTTCTCGCTCTTTCTCCCCTGCATATGCCATCATAAGGGTAGGGCTGTGGAGTGGAGTGGGGGAATACCTGGACGCATTGCTTGGCCTCTGGACGGACACTCAAGGAGGTTGGGGACTTAGGAGGGCTGACCAGGTATGGCCACAAGTATATCAGCTCCTGGAGGACTTTCTAGTGAAAGACTTCCCACCACATTCCACAGCACATCAAGGTAATTATAACTTTGGCTAGAGAACACCAATTCTATGGTACAGAACGGTGACATTCAGTCACTACCTTGTGGTTACCTCATATATAAAGAGAGCTCCGTGGGGAGTTGTAAAGTGCATGCCACTAAAATATTAACACGTTTGTTTTTGCAAGGCTGTTCGACTTCAGCCGGCATTGCTACGCGTTACCACCCCCAGGTCTTCCACATACCGATGTTCACACCACAGGAGCCCGCACCAGACGGCTGCCTCCCCCACGCTCAGAGTGGAATTATTCTCAGGGATATTTGCAAGGCCTTGCCGTCAGTCACAAAGTAGCAGCTGGATCCAAGTGAGTCTACCCTGCTCTCCCCTCTCGCGAGGGGAAATGTTATAGTGATATTACTCATTGTAGCGAGTGTTGTTTGCACCACTAGAAGAAACTGGTTAATGAATGCACTATTTAGAAGAAAAGTTTTGACATTTTAAGATTACTGGTTGTTGCCTTTCCCCAGGAAAAGGAGGTCAAAGTACAGTCTTCTCTTTTGCGGGGTTTGGAATAACTCCGTTTTCCTTATGCTTTCCAACAAGAGAACTGTATCATGTAGATGGGTCCTTGGCCAGCATCAAAGGAAAAGGTCCCAGACCTGTGTTTTTCGTATTACAATCTTCTTTATTTCTTCCTTCAGATTAAAAGTGCCTCCACTTCCTACATAACTCCTTCTTTAATTAAGGTCAGTTAACCATTGCTCTCGAGAATACCGGAACTGAGTGGTAGTTTTCGATAATTAACACGGGCATTTTAATGAAGCAGCATGTGTTGCCTTTTTCTGTGTGAGTGCCGTGAGCCCTCTGTGTGCAACTCTGCCTTGCTCATCCCTGTGGGTCATTCTGGCTCCTCTTCTCTCCCGTCATCGACCTTTTGGCCAGTCTACTCTTCATCAGGGGAAAGGAACACACTTCACATTTGTGTTATTCTTTCTGTCAGAAGCAGTGTGCCAGAGAGAACACACGGGATTTGAAGATGATCAGTGGACTCATCTTTCTATCCACATGTAACTTTATGCCCTCGACTTAGGCAGCATATTTCACATTATCGGTTGTGTTTGTTAGTCCGTACTTAACTGACTCCAGGTTCTGAAAACAAGATCGTAGCTTTCAAAGGACTCTCTGTATGCCAGTTCTCAGTCAGCACAACTAATAAAGTTGTTGGACAGTGAAACCAGGCTCTACTGCTGCGATCCTTTAAGGAAGCCTTGAGCATCTCAGCAGTTAACGCTGGGTCCTAAGAGGGAGGTCGGGAGTGACTGAACCTTGTGGTGGATGCACCACACATCCCACCTGGCTTCCAGGCCCACCAAGCATCTTTTCAAGGAGAAAGCTTTGCATGTTTCACAGGGAGTTTCCATCACTTAATTCAAATGTTTTCAAAACAGAGTGGAAGACACATTCTCTGAATTAAGTCTCCTTTCAGTCATATCCACAAGGATTGTTACACGGTGAAATTCACCAACTGCCAGGATGTGCCCGAGTTGTCATGGCTGGGAAGGTCTCAAGACTGGAACATTTGCGTTTGAGACAGTGGAATCTTTTTATAATGTTAGCTTTGGGAGAAGGGGTGACGATCTTGCTTTATAGCCAAGACGGTATCACCTCAGACTTGGTCTGGAAGAATTTACACCAAGACCTGTTATAAGCTGTAATAAAATGGCGGCCTACTGTATTAATTCAAGTGAAACAGAAGGTGAAGGCGCTGTGGAAGAGTCAGTGTGTGGGAGATGGTCCAGAGTCACTTGCTGCTTTAGTGCACTGTTCCACGAGTTCTGGGTGATGGGTGGACAGCCCCTTTGGGAAGAAGATGCCTCCCCTTGGTGAGAAGCTGATTGTGATGGCTGATGTGTGGATGGATGTATAGGTGCAGTGTGGTTCAGCCTGTTTCCATTGTGCTTGGAAAAGCTGTTTAAGAAGTCCACTCCAAAACATGGAAAGTCATAGTGTTAGAATTTATTTCCAAATGGTGGCCTTCACACTGCATAGCAGCACTTTTTAGTATTTGTAACCTTTTGCTCACTTCAAGAGCCAGCTCTAACATGGTATGTATTCCATGCTGAGCAATATGGAGAGTTTTTCTTTTCTGATGATTTTAAACTCTTAAGGAGCAGAAAAGTGGCTTTGGTAAGAAGTAGTTATGAGTCCGTCAGGGCCCTTACTCATACGCCTCCCCAGCAGCCTCATGTGTGGTCACAGGAGCTCTCCTGTTCACGGCACTGTGTGTGACACGGACCTAGCATTTACTGTCGTGCTTTTACACTGATTCCTGGGACACAGCTTACCATTGGAACAACAGACCAGTGTTGCACTGTTTCTAAAGCTAAGCTTTTCCTTATTTTGGTACTACCTAAGTGACTTGGTTTTGACCATCCCTAGGAGAGGAAACCACTTTGCTGAACTTTAAAAAGTCCAACTGCTCTTTCGTCTTTTGCTTAGGAACCTGGTCTCTCCAGATGCACTTCGGAGGCACGGAGAGCCCAGCATGTGGCTGGAAACTGGCAGTTTACAGCTGGGACCAGGCTGCTCCCAGGGCATTGCAGCAGCTTCTGGCACCCCTGGCTCAATGTCTTTAGCAAAGCCTTGACTTCATGGAGAGAGAAAGCGTGCAGTGCAGTTAGCTACCTGAGTTTGTAAACAGTGGCTGACATGGGCCCTTACATCACCTTCACGCCTTTTAGAACCACAGGTGGTTCTTTCTGACTCAAAAGAAGATAAAGTTGAAAAAAATCAAGCACCTAGGTATTGGGGGGCACTATCGCATTGTTTGAGTGCAGCACTTGCGTTCAGAACCTCTGTGCCGTTTGGTTTTTAAACAGGAAGACTGTTGGTTCCTTAGTAGTAAGAGTCCCTGTGTTGAGTGGAATTTTTCACTTGTAAGAGGTATGCCCCTTTCTTCTCCACTTTCCTCACAGGATATTGCCTGCCGTAAGACCATCCCCTACGGTGGAACTTTAATATTAAACGGTAATATTCTTTACAAAAAAAAAATTGTGTTTTGTTTCTACTGCCTTGAAACCTGTTTTTTCAAGTGGGAACCTGCACAGCTGAAATAAAGGCACCACGTGTAGTTACGAATGTGCAGATTCATGTGTGGTGACATGAAGGCCATTCAGATACGTGCAGATGGACATTTTCATTCAAGTATATTAATGTGGATATTTTTAAGTGGGTTATAAGCTTAGAACATTGTCTTTGAGAGAGAAATCACAGCCGCCATCCAGCCCGTCTTCTCTAGGGACGCTGCTGACAGGCCAGGGGCCCACCTGCACTGAGGCAGCCACCCAGCTGTAGCCACACCGAGCTGCAGCCAGTCATGCTTTCGGAACCGTCGATTCAGTCCGTCTCCTGGAGCAAGAAAGGAGAGAGCGAGAATCAGCGAGGCTAATTCACAAACCAGGCTCCAGAACTCTGAAGCAAAGCTGGGATTTATGAAAACACATTCTCCAGAGCCCTGAAGTCCTGTCCTTCTGTCCTACTTCTTGCTACATGGAGGCAACTGCCAGAAACAGGCTGTTGAGGCGGGGAGGTGGCTGTTCGCGTCTCCGAGGCACTGACGGTGTGGAAAGGCCCCTGCTGGGTCAGAGGAATCACGATCCTGTCTCAGCCGCCAGCCTCTGGTAAGCTGTCCATACAGACTGCTGCACACGTCCTGCCCACTCGTTCCCCCTTTACGTGGTTATTGGTAAAAGTTGCCCAGGAATCGCCTCGGGCTTACCTCCTTCTAACAAACAGTTCAGCTGGGTTTATATTCATTCTGTTTTTAAAATGCCTGTGTAACTGAAGACCACAGCATAGAAGGAATGATTTTTTTTTTTAAGACGGGGTTTCACCATGTTGGTCCGGCTGGTCTTGAACTCCCAACCTCAGGTGATCCGCCCGCCTTGGCCTCCAAAGTGCTTGGATTACAGGCATGAGCCACCATGTCCGGCTGGAATGATTTTTTCAGAGTTCTCAGTAGCAGATTAGATGCTATTTTACTTAAAAACCAAAGCTTGAACTAATGCTTCTGATGTCATAAAATCCCAAACATTCGCTAGTATTTTTAAATTTACAAATAGGACACTCCACTTCCATGTGGGTCTATGAAACCAGATTTTAAGGACTGTCTGGCCCTTCTTGGGCAGCATCGTGAACACTGTACGTTTGTTCGTTTTTAGAGACAGGGTCTTGCTTTGTTCAGGCTGGAGTGCAGTGGCACAATGATAGCTCACTACAGCCTTGAACTCCTGGGCTCAAGCAAAGAGAACCTTCTGCCTCAGCCTCCAGAGGAGCTGCTTCAACCTCCGTGATGGCGTGGACTATAGGCGCATGCCACTGTGCTCAGCTACATTTTTTTTTTTTGTGACAGAGTCTCCCAGGCTGGAGTGCAGTGGCATGATCTCAGCTCACCGCAACCTCTGCCACCTGGGTTCAAGCAATTCTCCCGCCTCAGCCTCCCGAGTAGCTGGGACTATGGGGACCTGCCACCACGCCTGGCTAATTTTTTTTTGTATTTTTAGTAGACACGGGGTTTCACTGTCTTGGCCAGGCTGGTCTTGAACTCATGATCCACCAGCCTCAGTCTACCGAAGTGCTGGGATCACAGGTGTGAGCAACTGTGCATGGCCCTAAACTAATTTTTTTTGAGACGGGATCTTGCTCTGTTGCCAGGCTGGAGTGCAGTGGTGCGATCTCAGCTCACTGCACCCTTCGCCTCCTGGGTTCAAGCAATTCTGCCTCAGCCTCCCGAGTAGCTGGGACTACTGCCACCACGCCCAGCTAATTTTTGTATTTTAGTAGAGATGGGGTTTCACCATGTTGGCCAGGATGGTCTCCATCTCTTGACCTCATGATCCACCCGCCTTGGCCTCCCAAAGTGCTGTGATTACAGGCATGACCCACTGCACCCAGCCAGCTAATTATTTTTAAAAGTTGTTTAGAGTCAGGGTCTTGCTGTGTTGCTCAGTTTTATCTCAAACTCCTGGCCTCAAGCACTCCTGCTGCCTCTGCTTTGCAAATCGCTGGGACTACAGGTGTGAGCCACCATGCCCAGCCTTTAGACTGTGACTTCTAATACCTGGTTGTGGGACAGATGTGCTCTGGAAAAGATTTAGACAGTTCCCACCCCCCCCTTTTTTTGAACCTCTTTGGTTCACATTACACTTTGCTTTTGAGTTAGAGTCTCACTTTGCTACCCAGGCTGGAGTGCAGTGGTGCGACCTCTACTACTGCAACCTCCACCTCCAGGATTCAGGCAATCCTCCTGCCTCAGCCTCCTCTGTAGCTGGGACTACAGGCATGCACCACCATGCCCAGCTAAGTTTTGTATTTTAGGAGACAGGCTTTCACCATGCTGGCGAGGCTGGTCTGGAACTCCTGACCTCAGGTGATCTGCCCGCCTTGGCCTCCCAGAGTGCTGGGATGACAGGGGCGAGCTGCCGCACCTGGCCACATTACACTATTTCCATGACCTGCTTGTGCTGTGAGGACTCCACCAGGAGCACAGTGTGAGCCTTTACCGTCCCTCTGAGTGGAGCATGTCTCCAACAGCAAGCTGGTAAAACTCAAAAGGACTCCGGGTGCTCCTCACCACCTTCACCCAGCCTTCTTGCTAACAGCCAAAGCAAACCTGAGCAGCAAAGCCTGTAACCCTTGTGCCGGCATCAGATGCAGGGGCCCCGCTGGGCTTCTCGACCATCCAGAGAAAAGGGCATGGGTGGCAGGCAGGGAAGGGCTGACTTCACGGGTACATACGTTTCTGGCTAAGCTCCTCACATAGGCACGTAGGTTCTGGTTAATGAAATTCACTGTTGTGCGGAAGACATCACGGAGCAAGGACGGCGTGTGATTGGCCACCTCCTTGGCCAGCAGCAGGGCTAGCACCAGCATGGTCTTCTCTTTGTCCATGTCCGTAGGGTGGGCCTGCAGTAGCTGCTCCAGGGCACTGGCCAGGTCCCTCCTCCGGTCCTGCATGGGGACACACACAACCTGGGTCACCAATACGCAAAGGAAACACAGTCCCCAGTCTGAAGCAGCACTTCAAAGGGAAGTATTTATTAAGTAGCCAAGGCTGCTGGGCGGAAAGAATGAGAAACGGTTGAGTTTTGAGGCAACGGAAAGGGAAGACTGCCATCTCTCCCTGCAAGGGCGTCACTGAGCAAATACATGTGCAGTGAGCCCCTGCGCTGTTAGACGGTGATGGAATTCAAGAAGCCTGGGTCGGCCCTGGCCCTAAGGCACTTCGAGTCCAGAGCTAGTGACCACCTGCGACACCTGAGGCCCATCTTATTGGTGCAGACCCAGCTGAATGGAGGGGAGGAGGCGGCGGCATGGGGGAGCGGACACAGACTATGAGGCTGGCAAGGACCCTCAGGCCCATCGGTACACACGCAGAATTACACAGGAGGGCGCCAGACACTCCTGCGTTCTAGGCAGCTGCTGGGGACAGCATGGGGATGGTGGCAGCCTTCTGGGAAGGCCTCAGGCTGGCCCTGCTGAACAGAAGCATAACTGGGTTTCTGGGAGGTGCGGCGCCTGCGTTTTTAGCTGGTAGAGGCAAAAAGGTAGAACTTTCTGTCCTCTCAGCTCCTACTGCTACAGGCCCGTATTCGGCAGTTCGAAGGATGTGGTCCTTCCCGCTAAATGTTTTGGGGACCCAGTGCTCCGGACCAATCTTTGTGTCCCCCTCAGTGCCAAGCAAATGGCAGAGCTCAGGAAGTTGTGTGGGTCCAAATAAGGAGGCAGCAGGGCCAGGGCTTACGGCTCTCACTGGCGCCCCATTAAACCCCTAAAACCGAAGATGGCGTCGTTACTTCTGCTAACCAAACATGCTTCATTCATCTTTCAAAGGCCTTTACCCCTAAACGCTACTCTAATTTAACATTCAGGTTTGCTCAATGTCAACCAGCTGAATTCTTCTGAAAGGCAATGAACCATGCCCTACGTCCAGTTACTTTTCAGAGTTCCAGACTTGACAGTCACGAGTTGAGTGGCCTCACGGGACAGGGGGCTGCCTGTGAGAGGCGGGGCACAGGCCCCTGGGCTCACGTGCCTGCCCACGCGGTCCTCAGGCCCTCACTCACCTCCTCTGACCGGCCGGCGTTCCTGAGCTGCAGGGCCAGGCGGTTCACCAGGCCCGGGGGGATGCTGCGGTCCAGGCTGTCCCCGACCTGGGCGAGCTGCCTGGCAATGTTCCGGATGACGTCTTCTTGACTTTCAGAATCTGCATGTTCAGGCAGGGGTGGCAGGGACGAAGCAGACTCAGACAATGGCCCTGATACCCTCCCCCATGCCACCCTGCCCCAGGAAAGGACACTTCTGCGGTTGGACAAGGCCAGTCCCACCCCCTCCAGTGTAGCGCCAGCCCCCACTGGGCATGTGCTCCACTCCAGCAAGCCGACTGCGGGAGGGCTGGGTACCAGCACTGAGCTGGGTTCTAGGCAGTACCCAAGCCTGGGGCCCCGGCTGAGGCCCAGGCTCCCGCACACGGGCACCATGTCCCCATGGGTAGGGCCAGTGAAGCTGGGGTGTCACAACCACACCCGAGGTACAAACCCAGCAGCGGTCTCATGGCTCACACCACACAACCCAGCAGGGTCGGCCTTGGCCTGGGCAGCCGTTAGGAAGGTGCCCTGCGGGCAGATGGCGTCCCAGACCCACCTCCGCGCTTCCCAGCCTGAGACCCCTCTTCCTCACAGTCCCATCTCAGGAAAACCCCAGTTGTCACTGGCACCAGAAGGCCCTGGAGAATCTCCCCTGCCTTTCTAACCGGAGCTCACACCCTCGGCCCTCCTCCCCGGCGCACAGCCTCCGTGCTGTCCCTGCCCGAGGGTCACTGTCACCCCTCCCACACTCTGCCATACTCCCTGCCTCCTCCATTTCTTCCTCAGCACTTGCTGTGTCTGCTGCCCCTGCCGGAGGGTAAGCTCCCTCCCTAACAGCTGTGGTTTTTTAATCTGTTTTGTCCCCTGACAAATACCCAGCACTTAAAGCAATGCAGGGCACTCAGTAGATGCTCAGTTAACAACTGCAGGAACCAGGTGGTAGCGCACGCCTGTGATCCCAGTGCTTTGGGAGGCTGAGGACAGGAAATTGCGTGAGGCCAGGAGGTAGAGGCTGCGGTGAGCCATGACTGCACCACTGCATTCCAGCCTAGATAACAGAGCAAAAACCCTGTCTCTACAAGAAACTAGTTTATTTTTTTGAGATAGAGTCTCGCTCTGTCTCCCAGGCTGGAGTGCAGTGGTGCGATCTCAGCTCACTGTAACCTCCACCTCCCAGGTTCAAGCAAATCTCAAGCCTCAGCCTCCTGAATAGCTGGGATTACAGGTGTGTGCCACCATACCCGGCTAATTTTTGTATTTTTTAGAAAAGGCAGTTTCACCATATTGGCCAGGCTAGTGTTGAACTCCTGACCTCAGGTGATCTGCCCACCTCAGCCTCCCACAGTGCCGGGATTACACCCAGCACTGGGGTATCACCATGCTCAGGCTCTACAAAAAACTTCTGGGAGCCAGGTATACTGCACATACGTGTAGTCCAGCTACACCTCAGGAGGCTGAGGTGGGAGGACTCCCTGAAGCCAAGAGTTGAAGGCTGCAGTGCGCTGTGATCACACCACTGCACTCCAGTCTGAGCTACACAGCAAGACCCCATTTCTTAAAAAATTTTTGATTGCATGAATGTGAATGGGCCCCATGCCTAGCTCGTAGGAAGTGTTCAAAAGATGCCAGCTATTGTATTTTATCCCGTTAAATCTATTTTCTCTGTGCTTACAACTTCCCTCTGGCTTTTTTGGTGTTAGGGATGCTGCTCCCGCCCTCAGTCAACTGTCAAATCTCACCTTACGTTGCAAACACAACTGTTTCGCCTGCCCCTGCCACTAACCCCACCCTGGTGGGAGTCCCCTTAGCGCTCATCTGACGATGACAGCCCCACTCCCTGCCATCCAATCCACTCCGCCACCTCCACAATGCGGACCTCAGAGCTGGGCAGGGTGGGGGAAGCGCGGTGCAAGGAGCAGGCACGTCCTTGGACGCTGTGTTCTGGGGTCTCACGGCCTCCCTGGAGTCTGTCATGAAGCATGCAGTATGGCGACCATACCACTTGTCTTCCAAACCTCTCAAATGCTCACCTCTGCGTAACTGACAAGTCACGACCCAGCCTTCAAATACGTCTGACTTAACTTCCATGCTTCCTTTCCAGTGGCAAACTCAACTATTCATTGTAGCTTCTTTTTTTGCTTTTTTTTTTTTTTTTT
>NW_016107922.1:437317-441266 GCF_001604975.1 Cebus imitator | reverse complement strand
GGGGCTCAAGCGCCCAGCTAATTTTTTATTTTTTTTAGAGAGGGGATTTCACCCATCTTGGACAGGCTGGTCTTGAGCTCCTGACCTCATGATCTACCCACCTTCGCCTCCCAAAGTGCTAGGATTACAGGCGTGAACCACCGTGCCCAGCCTCACTGCAGCTTTCACAGCTGCTGGGATATTGCTTAAATGATAGCCATTCCCTCTTACCAGTTTCCAAGGAACCAAACGCACCAGCCCTCAAAGCCCAGCTCAGCGGCAGCTGTAGCCCGGAAGTCTTCCTGACTCTCTGCAGAGTGCCAGGCTCCCCCAGCACCGAATCTGTGCCTCACTCATTCACGCAGCCTATTCACCTGCCTCAGTGATGGGCATGTCCTCTCTCCCTCTGGCCACCAGCCCAGTAGCAACAGGACTCTCCTGACCCATCTGTGTCCAGCTGAGTGAACGGACTCACCAAAGAAACCCCGGCGGCCAGAGCCTCTACCTTGCCCCTCTTCTTCCAGGGCTCGCCAGGGACTAGATTCACATGCCAGTTTCCTACTAGCGCACTGGTCAGGCTAAGTGAACTGCCGTGACCACTTTTTTCTCAGTCTAGAGGCAAAGGCCGGTGTGGAGAAGAGCGAGAGAAGCAAAGCAGGGCAGACGGGACTGCAGTTGCCTTCACAGCAATACTGACGGCAGCGCTGTGCCCGCCCACTCCTGCCCTTCCTGGACCTTCCCATGGGGACCTGGGTCTTCTCCTCAGTTCAGAGCCAGCCAGAAGATGTGCTGGCTGGATTAGAGGGCAGAGATGATCTCGGACACCCCCCCACCCCCAACCCCACCTCCTTCCGGGGCTAGTGGGGAACTCGAGGCACATCCCCACGCACCTGATCCAAGACAGGTGGGAGGCAGAAGGCTGGGCCAGCTGTTGGTCTCCCCTCGAGCTCGGAAGGCCCGGGCTGGGGTCCTGGGAATCCCTGCAGGCTTTCAGGACAGGGATTCCACCTGGGTGAGAATCCCCGGGACAGTGTCCTGCCCTAAAACAGCCTGAGGCAGGCAGCTGGAGTACAGCCCAAGGCCTGCACTTGGAAAAGGTTCCTCGTGTAATTCCAACATGCACACTACTGAAAGCCAGCGCTGCAGGGCTGGATATGGAAGTGGGTGAGCCTCCACATACCCCAGCCTCTGCTTGGGACAGCCCCTGTCTGCAGAAGCAGCCCCTTGGCAAAGGGGAGTGGACCTGCACGCTGGAGGGGAGTGCAGGAATCAGCCACAGGAAAGGTGAACAGTCCGGAAGCCATGGTGACCTGAAGGCAGTGCCCTACAGGGGGAGGGTGGCTGAGCCCAGCTTAGGAAGGGCCTGGCCCCACATCCCGGTGGTGAGGCGGTGACAGGGCCACAAGCTGTGAGGTCTGGAGCTGGTTGTGTACCCTTCACTGGACCTGGTTTTCCTCACATAAAAATGAGCTTCCAAATACTACTGTGTTCTTGTAGAGGTAATCATGGGGCATAATGTGTATGAAAGGAAGTGGTGGGTGTAGACAGGTGAAAAAGTCACTGTGAAACAAGCGGGCTTCAATCAATGGGACAGTCAGCCAGGCCTGCTCAGGAAGGCAGGGGCCACACTGGCAGTGCCACCTGGGGGCTTTGCCCAGACCCAGCAATGCCCAGATCAGAATCCCTGGAGGTGAGGCACAGGCACCAGCATGTAAAGCGCCAGGTTCTTGACCTGATATAAGCCAAGTGGGTGACCCCTTGAGTTACATAGTCCAGACAAGCAGTTTGCAATTTTATATGAGAATCATTTGGAAAACTGCATAAAAACACCATTCTTTGTTGGTCCAGACATGGGATTCGGGCTCATCAGAAAGGAAGAACTTTCTAACAGAGTCACCCAAAAATGGCAGGCAGTGAGCTCAGCCGCACTGGAGGGAATCAAGCAGAGACCACTCAGTCAGGTGATCAAGTGATACCAACGTTCCTGGCCACTGAAACTGCAGAGGTGGCGGCTGAGCCCAGGGGTCCCTTCCAGCCCTGAGGCTCCCTGAATGCTACTGGCGACAGAAAAGCCCAGCTTTGGGGAAAGGGGGTGGGGCCGGCCACCTACCTGCCTCTATCCTCCCCACGTGGGCGTGGCTGCTGCGGTTGCCGTCGGTCTGCAGCTCCTCATCGGGCTCCTCCCACTGGGGCAGCTCGCGGCCCAGCGCCTCCAGCTCCGCGTGGAAGCTGTGGTTGGAGCAGCTTTGGAGGAAGCCAAACACCAGCAGGTTCGTGATGCGCTCATCCTGGAGGCCGGAACCATTGCTGACCTGAGGGGAAAGGGGAGTCAGGAAGACCTGGGGACCTGGCCAGGCCGTGCAGCTGGCCCCAAAGAGCCTCCCAGGCCCCAGAGAGCTGAGCGGCCCCGTGGGCTGGAGGGCCCTGCAGGAGGTCCCAGCAGGCAGAGGCCAGGTCACCTGTGGGTGGCAGGGCGCGGCCGACTCTGCACAAAGGCATTCCTGTGCAGGGGAATCTGCTGGCTGTCCTGCAGCACGCAGCTGGGGCGCCTCCCACCGGGTGAGAAGGCCACGCGAGTATCACGTGGACGCCACCCGCCATCCTGTGCTTCAGCAACCTGAGCCCACCTTTCCCGGCTGCGTTTCCAGCAGGCGGAGCCCCGGTCTTCCCCTCATCTGCTTCAAGGGCTCAGGAAGGACTGAGCAGAGACTTCAGTGACTACTGGGGAGTGGCGACCACGTCTGGCACGTGCCTTTGGCCAAGCGTGGTTCACCTGGGGGGGGGTTGTGTCCTTAACCCAAACTCCACAGGGAGCAGAGCTGCAGCGCCGCGGGAGACGGCAGGGGTTGGGGTGCGGACTGCGTTTGGGGCTGGATTCTGAGCGCTTGCAGCGTCTGCAGCTGGGTGTGCCAGAGCAGAGAGGCCTAGGGCGGGAGAGAGGGCAAACACCGCGAAGGGACGCTGGGATCTGCCCAGGTTCTCACGGAACAGACGTCCTGGGCGGCCAGAGAAGGGCCGGAGGGAGGGAGTGCAGGCTGAAATTCCTTTCTATCCTCTAAGTTCATAATATTTTTCATTAAAAAAAACCAAAAACCTTGTAGAGGACAGTTTTTTGTTTTTGTTTTTGTTTTTTTGAGACGGAGTCTCACTCTGTTGCCCAGGCTGAAATGCAGTGGTGAGATCCAGGCTCCCTGCAACCTCTGCCTCCCAAGTTCAAGCGATTGTCCCACCTCAGCCTCCTGAGTAGCTGGGATTACAGGCGCGGGCCACCACGCCCAGCTAATTTTTATATTTTTAGTAGAGGCAGAGTTTCACCGTGTTGGCCAGGCTGGTCTCAAACTTCTGACCTCAGGTGATCCTCCTGCCTCTGCCTCCCAAGTTGGGATTACTGGGGTGAACCACTGTGTTCAGCCTCTAAACCTACTTTTGATAAAAGACTTGATAGTTATTTTTCTCCTATGATCTAAAACGATAAATATGTAAGAGAAACCGTCAAGACAGGAAGTTCTGCAAGACATGTTACAACAGTGACCTAATGGAGGCAAAAATATCAAGATCAATTTCAGCGCAAAGAAAAAGATGGTACTGGCTGGGCATGGTGGCTCATGCCTGCAATCCCAGCACTTTGGGAGGCCAAGGCGGGTGGATCACTTGAGGCCAAGAGTTCAAGAGCAGCCTGGCCAACACGGTGAAAGCCCGTCTCTACTAAAAATACAAAAATTAGCTGGATTTGGTGGTGTGCGCCTTTAATCCCAGCTATTCAAGAGGCTCAGGCAGGGGAATCGCTTGAACCTGGGAGGCAGAAGTTACCGTGAGCTGAGATCGTGCCACTGCACTCCAGCCTGGGTGACAGTGCAAGATTCCGTCTCAAAAAAAAACAAACAAATAAAAAAAGAGCAATACCAGGAATTGCCAGGAAAACAGCAATTTAACTCGTACAGAATGCAACCTATACAATTTAAATCAAATG
>NW_016107922.1:434087-436244 GCF_001604975.1 Cebus imitator | reverse complement strand
TGAGCATGGCGGTGTACCTATTACCTATTTCTCCATCTGAAAAAAAAAGTTCTGATTTAAAAAAAGCCTGAATCCTAGAATTTAAGGGAAGGTTTCGAAGTGTTTTCCTGTGACCCCAGCTCTGTGGGCCTGGGCGGGTGCCTCACTGCTGCCTCCGCTTTCTCACCCCGAAAGCAAGAAAGGAGCACTGGGAGTGGCGACTTCCAGCCTCCTCCACTGAGGGTGCCGGGGGAAGAGGTGGGAGGGTGGGAGGGCAGCCGGGCGGGCAGGCGCCTCCCTGAGTCAGGGCACTGCACAGGTGATGGTGGTGTTCTACCTGCAGACACCTCCAGAGCACAGAGTAGGAACAGCAGCCGCCAGAGGCACCCCCAGAGCCGTCTTTTGGGCACTGACAACAAGCCTGCATCAGGATGGGGGGAGCTCCTGCAATCTCCTGTTTGTGTAACTGACATCCCCACCTCTGGAG
Source organism: Cebus imitator (assembly GCF_001604975.1). Classification (NCBI taxonomy): domain Eukaryota; kingdom Metazoa; phylum Chordata; class Mammalia; order Primates; family Cebidae; genus Cebus; species Cebus imitator. The sequence goes on along the minus strand of NW_016107922.1, from coordinate 435,778 downwards.
AGGGCGCCCAGCAGGGGCGGCTTGAGAACCTCCCGGGAGCCAGGGGCTCTCCATGCTCAGGACCTGCAACACAGGCGACCGGTCACTAAGCACCCAGGCATGAGACTGTGCAGATGCCTCCCCAGAGGCTGCCAGGACAGCGTGAGGACCTGAGCTCAGCAGGAGGGGGCTCTGAGGCCGTGCGTGGAGAGAGGTTCCTGACCCGTGGGCTGTGATCCTGAGACCGTTTAAAGGGAAGGAGAGACGAGGAATCACTCGGGGAGAGTCCGGCTCCCAGAACTCCACTGCTTGTACCTTTATAAGGACAGGGTCTTACGATGTTGCCCATTTGTCTCAAACTCCTGGCCTCCAGCAATCCCCCTGCCTCTGTGTCCCACGTCACTGGGGCTCTGCGTGTGGGCCACATTGCACAGCTATGAAGGGAAATTTAAATTCAGTGGGTTAAAAAAATTTGGAAACACCTTACAGTTTACAGCACTTTTATTTGAACTTATTGATTTATTTGCTCCTCATAGCAACAGCATGGGTTAGACAAAAGTATCACTGTCTTGATTTTATAGTTGAGAGAATTACCTAAGACGGTTATCTAACGCCCACTTTCTTGTTCTGACATCTCTTTTGTGTTTGTTTGGACAGGCTGGAGTGCACTGGCACGATCATGGCTCACTGTAGCCTCGACCCCCTGGCCTCAAGGAATCCGCCTGCCTCGGCCTCCCAAAGTACTGGGACCCATTGCCTATTACATGGTCTTCAACCAAAAGCCCCCTCGCCCTTGCAGTTAGCCCCAGGCACCGTGTGGAGGGCTGTACCAAAAGCAGAGCGCAAGGCAGGCTCGGGGCAGGGGCAGGGATGACCGCCCAGCTCTCACCTGCTTCAGTGAAGGGACTGGGCAGGGTTCCTCTGTGCTGAGCTGAGCTAAGGGCCAGGCGGGCTCAGCCTCAGCCCTCAGGCATGCGTGCTGGGGGACACGTGGGCCCTCACCCCTCGCCCCCCACCCCCCACAAGGCGCCTTTAGGGGATCTGGCCTCTGACCTCGCAGTCCATGGCCTGGGCAGCGCGGCAGCTCCAGCTCACTCCTGGCTCACGGTGTCCCAGCAGCGACCTGGAAGAGGACACACATGGTGGGCGGCTGCTCCTGGGAAGCCCTGCTCAGGACCCCTCGACAGGTGCACACAGCTGGCCTGGGCTCCAGAAACGGCGGCTCAGCCCAGGTCCTGGCTCAGCCAGCACGCCCCGGGCTTCTTTGTCCTTGGTCAGAGCCAAGCTTTGTTCTCCTCATTCCAGAGACTGCCCAGGCCCTCAGCACCCTGGGGCTGATCCCACACCTGAGTTCAGCCTTCCCATGCCATGCCATGCCAGGAAGACCTCAGGCATCAGGGAAACAGGGCCTTAATCTCACGAATGCCATAAAATGTAAAATGTCTATAAAGAGAGATAATGAATTTGACGATTAAAAGATTAAAGCTTCAGGCTGGACGCAGTGGCTGGCGCCTGCAATCCCAGTACTTTGGGAGGCCAAGGCGGGCGGATCACTTGAGGTCAGGAGTTTGAGGCCAGCCTGGCCATTGTGGTGAAATCCCGTCTCTACTAAAAATACAAAAATTAGCTAGGTGTGGTGGTGCATGCATGTAATCCCAGCTACTCGGGAGGCTGAGGCAGAACTGCTTGAACCCGGGAGGTGGAGGTTGCAG
>NW_016107922.1:432096-433064 GCF_001604975.1 Cebus imitator | reverse complement strand
AGAACACTGTGAATAGAATAATCCCGTTTCAGAAAGAGAGTGTGTGTGTGTGTGTAGACACAATATTGTGTTGAACCAAATGAAATGGCCATTTCGTAGGACAAAACCGAGCACTGGTAATTTCACATGGTTCCTGAATACACAGGAAATAAAAAGCAAACAGAGGTGTGACAGTCAGCCTGTGCCCAGGCAGAGAGGAGGTGGCGGTAGCCAGCACTGACCGGCGCCTCGCCCACCTCCCGGCCTTGGGGCTCCCACAGGCCCAGGGACCCTGCCCTGCTGCAGGCTGCACCCCACTCTTTCACTGGGGAGCCCAGGAGAAACCCTGGCTGGGCGTGGCCTGGCGTGGCTGTACGGTACATAGGAAAGAGGCCAAGAGCAAATGACAGAGCAGCATGTGGACACAGGGAGGCGCCAGGACCCGACTCCAGGGCCATCCGCGGGGCTCCATGGTGGGGAGGAAGGGGACCCTGCACCCGCACAAGACAAGGCACAGGACAGAGCGCACCTCAGGAAACACACCATAGAGGCCACAGCAGCCCCCAGGGCCACTGCCCAGGCCACGGCACAGTGGACCAGACCCTGGCCTCCCCAGCAAGGTCTGGAGCTCCCACCCCTCACCACTTCATCCTCCAAGGAACAACTTCAGGAGTCTCTGTGGGGAAAGTGCCCACTGTCACCCCCGAGCTCACAAAACCAGCTTCCTTCACACTCAGACACGCGCCCACGCCACAAGCAGACCGTGGCCACCTCGGCACTGCAGCGAGCCCCCGGCAGACGTGAACGCTGTGTCTCAGGCAGTGGTTCTCAGCCAGGTGACGTGGACACCCAGGAACTAGCTGGTGCTGTCTGCGGACATTTAGGGGGCAAGCTCCTGGCACCTGGCGAGTAGTGGTCGGGGCACTGCTGAACACCCTACAATGCTTAGGGCAGCCCACAACTCATCCGGCCCAAAATGCCACTAGTGC
>NW_016107922.1:425874-428935 GCF_001604975.1 Cebus imitator | reverse complement strand
CTAACCCACAGCAGTGTGTCACATACACAGAAGAATATCACTAACCCTGGTGTTGGACATCGTCACCACTAGGCCGGGTGTGGTGGCGCGTGCCTGTAATTCCAGCTACTTGGGAGGCTGAGGCAAGAGAATGGCTTGAACTCAGGAGGCGGAGGTTGCAGTGAGCTGAGATCGTGCCATTGCACTTCAGCCTGGGCCACAGAGCAAGATTCTGTCCCAAAACAACATTGCCGCCACTAAAGACAGGGCTGTGATGAGTGCCCTGGTGGAATAACAGGGGAGAGACGCTATGGCAGTCTCCGGAGGGGACAGGGGGAGGGCAGCTCCCCTGGGCTGTGCCTCGAGGTCACAGGGCCCAGACCCTGGGGTCTCATAGCCTGGGACATGAGGCTGCCTCCCTGCCTCCCCCAGTCAATGGCCATGGAGGGCTTAAGGAGCGGGGAGCGGCACTGGAGGCCTGGCTGGTCAATTTCGGGCAGAGCACCAGCCCTGCACTGGGTCACCTCTGGCTTCATCTGTCACTTAAGTAGAAATCCAGTGAGTCGCTGTCAGCTGTGAGTGTGCCCAGGAGGGCGTGGACGCAGACGAAACCAGAGAGGCTCCCCAGTCAACAGCAGCCCTGTCCCGATTCCGACTCCTAACCCCAAACCACGTTGCCAGGAAGAAGGAAACTCAGGCAGCCAGGAGTCCACGTCCCTCCCTTCCAAGGGCCAGTAGGAAGATGCCAGGCGGGTGGGAAACGGGAAATACCCTCACCTCCCTCAGTGAGGCTGCCGTGATGCCAGGACGCTCACAGCCAGGATCCCTGCACCCTCGCAGTGAGCAGGGTGAGGCAGAGCCCCGCACGCGCCATTCCCCTGGACTCAGCAGCCACCCACCAGGCACCGCCAGGCCCCCCACACCCCCCATTCCTCACTACAGCCTCGCCAGGAAGGCGCTTCCACCCCGGTTTCAGAGTCACGGCTGAGGCCCCAGGGTGCCCCGGGAGGGCCAGGGGACAGCTCCGCTGCTGCTGAGCTGGGGGCGCCAGACCCTCCCCAGTATGCTCAGATGCCAGCTTCGCTTCCGAAGCCCGTGGGCCTCCCACGAAGCCTGGAAGCCAAATGTCCCAGAACTCACTGAAAACACCACGCAGGTGGTCAGAGAGAGGCGTGGGTCACGGGGACAGGCACAGCACAGGTGCTCCGGAGGAAGGTGTCTAAGGGCCAGGTCTCTGCAGGCCAATCCTCTCCTTGGCAACATGTGGTCATCCCTGTCTTCCTGGTCCCACTCATGGGGGACAGCTGACTCATTGAATTTCTTTCTTCTTTGAGACGGAGTCTCACTCTGTCACCCAGGCTGGAGTGCAACGGCGTGGTCTCGGCTCACTGCAACCTCTGCCTCCAGGGTTCAAGTGATTCTCCCACCTCAGCCTCCCGAGTAGCTGGGACCACGTTCAGTTCCCTCAGCAGCCAGTCACATTCTGCAGGACTCGGAGCTAGCGTCCACCCTCACCAAGCCCCGGCCGGCGGCAGGGGTGCTCTGAGAGCCACTGAGACGAGGTCACGTGGAAGCCTGGGCCCCGAGGCTTTGAATGACCACTGGTGAAAGCAACAGGCAGCCCCTCCCCAGGCGGGGAACATGAGCACGGGGCGAGCCACAGTTGTTTCCCATTAACAATTTTCTGTTATGAGACGCATCTGGCCAGTGTTTCCTCCGAATGAAAATCTCCTCCGCAGAGCAAGGGAGGGCCCTGATGAGCCCCGTGCCTCCCGCCAAGCCCGGATCTCCTGAAACGCTGCCACGAATCACATTCACACACACGGTGAACCAAGGAGCCACGGCCAGCGTCACTTGTGTTAGAAAACCACTCCTCCCGTGTGGGTCTTACCAGATCACACTTAAAACAAACCTCACGATGTTTATGTGTTTTTCTCTTTATAAGGTGAATGATCGAATCTTCGTGATTTTCCAGGGGCACTCAGAGTCTCAGGACAGTTTTAGAGGCAACTTGGACAGGTGTAAGTGGTTTAAGGCAGGATCGCCGGCGTCTGAGAGGGAAGACTTCATTATCCATTAACAAATCAAACCTGATCCTTCACAAGTGACGAACCTTTGTTCTTCGTTTTTCCCCCTTAAATAAGCAAGAGCATAATAAAGTCAACATAAAGCATCAAAAATGATTCTGCTGTACAGAACCTCTGCCGTCCAGGTGGATTACACAGAAAGGAAAGAATAATCTTTCATTTTGAAGGCAAAGGCGTTCATGAGTCAACAAGGCAAGACCATCGAGGCCAAACTTTGCTAAAGTCGTGACATAATTCGTAGCTGCTTTTCGGCTCAGGTCCTGTGATGAGAAAAGGCCCATACTTAGTTTTGCCCTTCCCTGATTTTTGTCATTTTTACCATATTTTGGAACACACTGGGAAATCACTTCTGGAGAGAGTGTGGACCAGGATATCCTAGGTGCCTGAGGCCCTTTTCCGAGAATCTGTGCGGTCCAAAGGCTTCCCTAACACAATTTCCTCCATCATTCTCTCACGAGGGACAGTGGACTTTCCCAGAGGCTGAGTGACAGAGATACTGGCACAACTGAGAATCTGGGTATCCTCTATTCAGTCAGACTCCTAGGAGATCTGCTGAAACACTGACGCAATGCTGTTGTTCTCAACAGAAACTTTTTGTTTTATAAAATAGTTACTTAAAAAAATATTGGCCGGAGCCGGGCACAGTGGCTCACGCCTGTAATCCTAGCACTTTGGGAGGCTGAGCTGGGTGGATCACCTGAGGTCATGGGTTCAAGACCAGTCTAGCCATCATGGTGAAACCCCATCTTTAAAAAATATATATATGGGCCGGGCGCGGTGGCTCAAGCCTGTAATCCCAGCACTTTGGGAGGCCGAGGCGGGTGGATCATGAGGTCAAGAGATTGAGACCATCCTGGTCAACACGGTGAAACCCCGTCTCTACTAAAACTATAAAAAAATTAGCTGGGCATGGTGGCGCGTGCCTGTGATCCCAGCGACTCAGGAGGCTGGGGCAGGAGAATTGCCTGAACCCGGGAGGCGGAGGTTGCGGTGAG
>NW_016107922.1:423124-424854 GCF_001604975.1 Cebus imitator | reverse complement strand
TCGAGAACTGTCTGCTAGATACACGTTTAGTGACACCTGTGGGCACACACACCTCGGGCTGACGGTCGAGAACTGTCTGCTAGATACACGTTTAGCGACACCTGTGGGCACACACACCACAGCCTTCATGGCCACGTGCGCCCTGCTGTGCCTTCTCAATGTGGAAACACTCTCACGAATGCAGGCCAAGATAGGGCCTCTTTTTAGAGCTGAAAAAACGTAGGTGTACCTAGTAATCAGTGTTTTACTATTCTGTCTTACCGAGAAAGTATGTCATATCCAAAGAATACCCACTAAACTCCATTTAGTATCAGTCCAAGGTTTTAAGTTGCCTAAGCTTTATCTTGGTACAGTTCACTGTTGGAATAATGAATACATTTGAACACAAACTTACATTTTTGATAATCTTAAACATTAAGAGTAATATTAGCTGATTTGATAGGTAAACTCGTAGAAGTTTAGGGGAGAAAGCCAAGTAGAATACAGCGTACGCCTATATTATATGTATATATATTTTTTGGAGATGGACTCTCGCTCTGTCGCCCAGGCTGGAGTGCAGTCATGTGATCTCAGCTCACTGCAATCTCCACCTCCTCCTGGGGTCAAGCAATTCTCCTGCCTCAGCCTCCCGAGTAGCTGAGATTACAAGCATGCGCCACCACGCCCGGCTAATATTTGTATTTTTAGTAGAGACAGGGTTTCACCATGTTGACCAGGATGGCCTAGATCTTCTGACCTCCTGATCTGTCTGCCTTGGCCTCTCAAAGTGCTGGGGTTACAGGTGTGAGCCACCACGCCCAGCACACCTGTATTATATTTAATACTGCCGAAGAAAAGACATCGCTTTTTAAAAGCCCAAATTATCAATTTAGTCTTATTTGCCAAACATTTCCTTCAACTATGTGGACTTAGATAATGATTGATACTATCATTATTGGAGACAGGGTCTGGCTCTGTCCCCCAGGCTGGAGTGCAGTGGCACAATCACAGCTCACTACAGCCTCAACCTCCCGGGCTCAGGTGATCCTCCCACCCCAGCCTCCAGAGCCAGAACTACACGCGTGACCACCACGCACGGCTAATCTTTTATTTTTGGTAGAGACAAGGCCTTACCATGTTGCCCGGGCTGGTCTCGAGCTCCTGGACTCAAGCCATCCTGCCTGCCTCAGCCTCCCAAATTGCTAGGATTACAGGTGTGAGCCATGACACCTGGCCTGAACTTAAAATTCTTAAAACATTCCTGAGTTTGTTTCTGCAAGAAGAATTTCTTTTTAAAGTCCAGTGCATTTAAATTGTTAGAAGTACAGCTGCGTGCGGTGGCTCACACCTGTAATCCCAGCACTTTGGGAGGCCTAGGCCAAGGCAGGTGGATCAGGAGGTCAGCAGTTCGAGACCAGCCTGACCAACATGGTGAAACCCCATCTCTACTAAAAATACAAAAATTAGCCAGGCATATTGGCGTGTGCCTGTAATCCCAGCTACTCAAGGAGGCTGAAGCAGGAGAATCACTTGAACTTGGGAGGTGGAGGTTGCAGTGAGCCGAGATCACACCATTGCACTTCAGTCTGGGTAACCCAGCAAGATTCTTGTCTCAAAAAAAAAAAAAAAAAAAGGCCAGGTGCAGTGGCTTATGCCCGTAATCCCAGCACTTTGGGAGGCCAAGGCGGGCGGATCACCTGAGGTCAGGAGTTTGAGACCAGCCTGACCAACATGGAGAAACCCTGTCTCTA
>NW_016107922.1:418361-421534 GCF_001604975.1 Cebus imitator | reverse complement strand
AAAGAAAGAAAGAAAATCGATACCTGCTGTGACATGAGTGACCCTGGAAAACATGCTACCTGAAAGAAGTGGGCCACAAAAGACCACGGAGGCTGCAGGGAGCCGAGATTGGGCCGGTGCACTCCAGCCTGGCGGCAGAGCGAGACTCCGTCTCAAAAAACAAAAAAATCAGCGGGGTGTGGCGGTGCACACCTGTGATCCCAGCTGCTGGGGAGGCTGAGGCAGAAGAATTGCTTGAACCCGGGAGGCAGAGGTTGCCGAGAGCCGAGATCGCATAGCTTGAAGCCGGGCTTTCATACAACGGTGATCCCAGCTGCATGAAACTTCCTTAACGTGCAGATCCACAGGCAGGGCTGCCAGGGCTGGGGAGGCAGGGCTGCCAGGGCTGGGAGGCAGGGCTGCCAGGGCTGGGGAGGCTGGGCTGCCAGGGCTGGGAGGCAGGGCTGCCAGGGCTGGGGAGGCAGGGCTGCCAGGGCTGGGAGGCAGGGCTGCCAGGGCTGGGGAGGCAGGGCTGCCAGGGCTGGGGAGGCAGGGCTGCCAGGGCTGGGGAGGCGCTGACTGTGGGTCTGGGGCCTCTCTTTGCGGGGCTGAAACGTTCTGCCTGTAGATGGTGGCAATGGTTGCACAACTGCGAACACACTAAGCCGCTGAACTGGACACTTTAAATGGGTGAATTTTATGGCATGTGTGTTATGTCTCGATCAAATGGTTTTGAAGAGGCAGCCAGCGGGAGGGGCAGGACGAGGCGAGGGCCTCTTCAGGTGACTGGGCCCCACCCAGAGGTCTGAGGCTCCACCACAGGCCCCGGAAGTCGGTGACCCCGAAAGCTCCAGGCCTCCATGACCCGGGCGTCCTGCCTCCCTCCCCTGTCCAGGCCCTAGGCTTCTGGGTGGGGCATGGTGGCTGGCAGGGGAAGACAGGTGTCCCTCAGCTACTCCAGAAGCTCTGGTGAGCCTCCGCCTGCCCCTGTCCTGCCCCTGAGCTCTCTGTAGACTCTGTCATAGGGAACAGGGCTGTCACAACGTCCCAGGCAGAGTCCAAGTCAGGGCAGAGCCCTCGCAGAGCACAGGAGGGCCTGTGCTGCACCAATGCTGTGCTCCTGCCTGGCAGAAATGCCACCCAGCCCCTGGCAGAAATGCCTCCCCTCTCCTATGGAGGGGCTGGTGACCTGGGGAGTGGCTGGCTGCTGGTATGAGGACACGGGGGACCCTTCCACAAAGGCCCCCAGCTGGGCTCCCTGCTCAGCTGGCCGGGTTTGGGGCTGGATGTCTGCAGGGGTCCTCAGAGGTACCCAGAGGGAGAAACAAGGCTTTGGGGAAGGTGGTGACACCTGGGGCCAGGGTTCTCACGGCCAGGCCTCATCTCTCCCTGCCTGGATTTCATGGGAAGTTGGGCCAGGAGGGTGCAGGGGCCACAGAGGTGCACCCTGAGGCTGAGTCACCCAGAGTGCCACCCGCCTTTCCAGGGCACAGCAAGGAGGTGCGTGCTGAAAAGGTCCCAGGGAAAGCCCGTCAAGGCGATTTTATCTTCTCATAGCGTGGCTGCTTCGGTTCCGGGACCACGATGGAGTCCAGCCTGCCTGGGGTCCCTCTGCTGACCCCACCACACACAGAGGCAGCTGGGGCCATGAGGCAGCCATCCCAAACATGGTGACCTCCGGGACCCAAAGCTCAGAGTTCCTAGCTGAACTCAGGAGGCGCCCCACCTTCCTGTCTCCAGGGAGATACCGGCTGGTGCAGGAGCCACTCCCAGTCCTGATGCCAGGCCTGGTCACATGGTGCCCTGCCGGGCTGGGGGGTGGTGCACGTGCCCGCCGGCCTCCTGAACCCAGGCAACAGACACCTGTGTCCTCAGGCCCAGCCTCACACACCTCAGCTCCTCAGGGATGGCCTCTCTGCGGGACTTCCCCCAAGGGACGTGCTGCTGCCTCCCAGGGGCCTTCGTGACACTGCCCTTCTTTCCACCCCGTATGCTGCCCCTGCCTACCCCCTTCCCGGCCCTGGGTCGCCACTCCTGTCCTGTTCTCCTGCTGTCCCCACCCCAGCCCAGACCCCAGATGGCTCTCCCTAGAAAAACACCTGAACATCGGAGAAGCACAATCCCTCAAGCCCATCTGCATCTGAAGAACCCCCGTGCACTCCCAGCCCAGAGCTGGAAGCTCTAAGGGTGGACGGGTCACGTCGGGCTTTCAACGTGCAATGTGATCTCACTTTCCCTATCCGTAAAAGGGGACACTCCCTGCCTTGTGGGATCACATGCAGTAACAGAAAAAGCACCTGACATGTGACACCCACTGAGAGAAGGTTTTCCCTTCTCTGGTTTTGGGAAAGAATGGGGGGGTTGCAGCAGGAGCTGCTGGAACATGGCCCGTCCCGGACCCAGGGCGGCAGCCACCTGACACTCACCCAGACATGGGGGAACTGCACAGAATGACTGTGAGAAACAAAATGAGACATTCAGCTACACACATTAAACCAAACACCGATGCACAGATGCCCATAACCGAAACAGAGTAGCTACTGCCGGTCGTGGATGAACACCCTTGGCCAAAGGGCTATGGCAGCGGAGGGAGGTTCAGCAGCTGTCCCCAAGCACACAGAGCATTTGGAACTCCCAAGCCCAGCCAGTCCCACCAGGCCACAGCATACACTTCCCTTCCTCTGAAGAAAGGGGGTTTGTTAAGCCAACGAGGAGGGAAGCCAAGGGCTGCTTCTGGGCGCCAGCATGGCTGTGAGCATGGAGGCGGGCTGAGCCACAGGCTGGGGGATGCATGCAGACCAGGCAAAGCCCAGGCAGGACGCTCTGCAGTCCCAGATCCGGACTCCGAGCCAGACTGAGCCCCAGCCCCAGAAGAGAGGTGTCTCCTCTCCTGGGGCCGCAGCAGCCACAGAGGCCACTGACAGCTTCCACTAGGACAGTGTGTCCCAGTTACTCCACATGCCTAAAAGTGCCAACCCCCTTTCAGGTCTGGTCTATGATCCAGATGGTGGTCTTTCTCCTTTAAAACCCCACTTCCCACCTCCCACGCCTGCCCCAGCCAAGCTGATGGGATTGAAGGAGTGCAGCAGTGCAGTCACGGCTCACTACGGCCTCGTGCGGCGGTGCAAGAACAGCTCACTACGGCCTCGTGCGGCGGTGCAAGAACAGCTCACTACGGCCTCGTGCGGCGGTGC
>NW_016107922.1:384932-417982 GCF_001604975.1 Cebus imitator | reverse complement strand
GCTCACTACGGCCTCGTGCGGCGGTGCAAGAACAGCTCACTACGGCCTCGTGCGGCGGTGCGGTCACGGCTCACTATGGCCTCGTGCGGCGGTGCGGTCACAGCTCACTAAAGCCTCGTGCGGCGGTGCAAGCACGGCTCACTACAGCCTCCATCTCCCGGGCTCAAGCAGTCCTCCCGTCTCAGTCTCCCAAAGCCACTTCCTCCTTTTCTTAGTTGATGGCTTCTTCTACAGCAAAGGACCCCGAAAACAAACACCTAACAGGCCACCCGAGAATCCAATGTGCAAGGCAGCAGCAGCTCCAGAAATAGCTGCTTTGTGGTCCGTTTGCCTTTTATATGAAACTTCCCCATTTTGGACCAATGCAGGCAGAAACAGAACAGGAGGAAGAGGAGGGAAAAGGGGCTGTGTCGGGGCTGGCAGGGATGGGGGGACTGTGGAAACCTACCAGGAGTGGCTCTTGGGGAAAAACCCACTGTGAGGGTTCTGGGCTCCTGCCCCGGAAGCATCCCCTCTCCCGCACGTGTCCCTCGCTGCCTGGAACCTGGGCTGCCTTCCTCCCAGGGGCTCACAGGGGAGCGAGGCCACAGAAAGGCTCCACACTCCTGGTGGCCTGACAGGTGTGAAGTGTGGAGGGGCGTCTGGGCAGTGTGCATGACGCTCAGAGCCGAGACCCTAGAGTCTGACTCCCTTGGTTGCGACCCCGGACAAGTTACTTAACCTCTCCTTGCCTCAGTTTCACTATCTGGAGAATGGGGATGCTTCCCCAGTCTGACCACCGTGATGTCCAAAAGAGCCAGTCAGCACACATCAAGTGCTCCGTGAGTGTCTGGCACACGCGTGGTTTTCTCTGACCTGTGCTTTGGCTCCATTAGTGTCTTCTTCAGACCTGTCTCCCTCACTGGCTTGGGGCAAGGATACGTGTGGCCGCTGAAGGTGGTGGGCCAGGTATGGCAGCCATGGAGCTGCCAGTTAGGCCCTGTGGGCAGGAGGCCCTGTGGTGTGCGTAGGGGCAGGCGCCCAGGGACACTCCAGGCCTGTGCTGCCCTCCATAGCCCCAGCCAGCAAGTGGTGACCAGATGTGCGACTCCAGGAAGTACTTCCAGAGGACAGCTCTAGGGACAGGCCTCTCACGGGCTGACAGGCAGAGAGCTGGCACTCTGTGTCCCCTGCCTCAGCGTGCAGTCCCCGCTTGGGTGGGTGCTCAGCCTGGAAGCTGGATAGCACAGCCCTCCACCTGGCACTGGAGAGACGCTGACCCATGGCCCTTCTGCCTAGAAGGCAGGCTCCTGCATCAAATGTCCACCCGCCTTCGTCACCCTCAGCCATCCTTCTCAGTCCAGGGCCCCGGGCACTGCTCACTGCAAATGCGTGGTACCCTCAGCTCCTCTGATCAGCATCCTCACGTCAGCTGAGCCTGTGAGCACCCCTAGGCAAAGCCTCTGAGCCAGGCGTGCGACGCCCCTTCCCACCCAGGCACCGGATCCCCCGTACGCATCACCCTGGGGCCACGACCTGCTTCTCTCTCTGGCAAGCTCCTGCCCATCCCTGAGACCACCTGATGGCCACCCTCTCTGCCAGTCCTGCCCAACATTCTCAGATGGCACTAACAGTCCTCGCCAGCAGCGGCAACTCTGCACTCGGTCACCCCTGGTCTCAGTCACCACTCACACCTCACCAGCTGAGACACTCCCTGTGCCCGTCCTGGGAGATGCCCACCTTTAAACCCCAGCCACGAACTGCTGCCCACACATTTCCTCGTCCCTCCCTGGGCAAGAGGGGCAGAAGGGACAGGGACGTGCCCTCCGGCCGCAGGCGGCGGCCTGGCCAGGGTCCTCCTCCCAGCAGTGCCTCCCTGGAGCTCTGTGTACCTCAGCTCCTGATGCCAGAGGACCCCTCGGCGCTCCCCACGGCCTTGAGCCCCCAGCTCAAGGAACCCGGTCTCAGCCATCATTCCCAGGGGACTGCAGGCGCACGTTCAGGCCCAGGAGCGCTCTCGCCATCAGAGCCCGCTCAGCACAGCACGGGTGGAGACCGAACGTGGAGGAGCCGGGTCCTCTGCAGCGCCCACCGTGAGGAGGGGCCGGAGGTGTGGATAAGCTTCCGGGAAGGGGCGCGGGTCCATCTGCCCCTCTCGCTCCAACCCCGCCTGCAGGTGAAGCCCACCCAGCCCCAGACGGCCCAGCCGAGGGTCCTCACTGCGCTCCTCCAGCCGGCCCCTGCCGCCCGCCGCGCCATCGGGACCCCAGCACCGCGGCACATTCGTAGTTGCCGAATGAATGAATGAATGAATGAGCCCGTGCCAGCACAGCCGCTTGCTGGCTGAGGGCTTCGGGGGTCCCCAGGGCCCCCGGGGGTCACTCAGCCATTCGGCAGTTTCCCAGCGGCAGCGGCAGCACAGTCGCCAGCCCCCGGCGCCTGGCCAGCCCTGAGCTCCGCTGGGGAGGGGCGGGCAGGTGTCCGCGGCGCTGGAGAGGTCGCGGTGCGGGCCGGGGCTCGATCCGCCGGGAAGCGGGGCCTGCTCCCGGCCCGGCCCGCGCGTTTCTCCTGCGGGGCTGGCCTCGCCCGCCCCTCCCCGCGCCCCGCACGTCCCCGCGGAGTCCCCAGGCCACGTGGAGAGGACACAACAAAGCCTTCCCCGCCTCCCGAGGGCGGCCGGGCTCCGAGGTGTGGGGCCGCGCCGAGGAGGGCGCCGGGCGGAGGGACGCGCGGCCCGCAGGTCGCTGCCGAGGCCGGGCGCGGTGACCGTCGCCTCCCCTCCTCCGGCTCCCACCGCGGTCGGGCCCAGGGCGGGCGGCGGGCCCTGAGCTCCACGCTGGGGCGGGCGGGCAGGCGGGGTCCCGGGCGGGGGCTCGGCGGGTACCCCGGGGGCGCGGGAAGGGGCGCGGGGCACTCACCACCCTCCGGCCGCGGGGGCGCGGGTGCGTCGGGGCCGAGGCAGCGTCTGCCGGGCGCGCGGACACCGCCGAACGCCCGCTTCCTCCTTATGGCGCCCCGCGCGCTTCCTCCTTCGGCCCCCCACGCCCGGGCCCGCCCCGGCCCGCCCCGGCCCGCCTCCGGCGGCGTGCGTGGACTCGGGGAGCCGGCGCGACGCGGCGGAGCGGGGCGGGGGCCGGCAGCGCAGCGAGAACCAGGGTTCCCACCCTTGCCCCTTACGCGACTGTCCCGGGCAGTGTCGTCCAACTTTATGGGGCAACTCCTAACGATTCTCTGGAAAACACTGAGAATGCCCAGGCTGTTTGTGGGGTAGCCTGGGGTGCTCATTCTTGGTCCTCACGGAATCAGAGGTTTGGAAAATGGGTGAAGCCACGAGGCTTGCAGAGAGTCTGGCCCAGCCCCTCACCAGGCCCTGTGCTTGGTATTTATTCCTTATTTACTTGGATATGCAAGTCTGATTGCAAACATCAACTTAACAAGTAGGGGATTCTAGGACTGCAGGCGCACACCACCACACTCAGCTGATTTCTTTTTCCACGTTTAGTAGAGATGGGGAGTCTCCCCCTCTGGAGGACTCCGGTTGGTCTTGAACTCTTGGGCTCCAGAGATGCTCCTGCCTCGGCCTCCCAAAGTGCTGCAATGACGGGCCAATCCATGCACCCCCAGATGCGGCTCTCACCAACAGCGCTGCTGCGGAGCCTTCTGTGGGTGTCTTCACTTCTCCTGAGTGTGACACCTGGGAGTGGAACAGCCATGGCATTAGAAACTGCCAGCTTTCCAAGGTGGAGCTACCACTGGGCACTCCCACCTGCGCTGTCGGGTCCAGTCGCCCCGCACCCTCCCTGGGCTCGCTCCCCGAGCCCACTGCGCTGCCCGGCCTCCTCCTGCCGCCCTCACTTCTACCTGGGCTTCCTAGACTCTTGCTGCTTTTATAAAGGGTCAGAGGATGTCACTCACCCTTACCATCATCTACGGTTTTCCGCCTCGTGCAGATGAAAAGCCAAGTTCCTTTCAGTGGTCTGTAGAGTGCCACGTGGCCTGCCCTGCTCTGGGCGAATCCCGCTGGGTCCCTGCTCCTCCTGGCAGCCCCCATCGCCTCTGGCTTTACCCAGCCTCACTTCAGTTTCCTCCTTCAGTTTCCACAGCCAGCATCGCAGCTGCAGAGTCGTTGGTGTGTGTGTTGCCGGCCTCCCCTCTCGAGATGTAACCTCCCCGAGGACAGGTGGACAGGGGCTTGTTTCCTGCATGCTCTTCACTGGGACTTGGCCCTCCAGGGGGTTAAGGAAATGGAAGATTATGTGAGCAGGGGTTAGGTGGCGTTAGGGGCAGGTGCCCTGCAGAGGACAAAAGGGAAGCTTCAGAGGTTGCCGCCAGGTCATCTGTGGGGTGGGGTTCAAATTCATGGCGCAAAGTCAGCAGGCGCCCCCAGGGCAGGTGAGAGCTTCAATGGTGGGGCACAGTGGGGAAGGGGCCAGTGGGGTGGCCTGAAGGCAGGGAGGCTCCAGCAGTGCGGGGTGGCAGTTGGATTTTATTCAAAGCCCTGTCACACAGGGCAGGACCTGTGCCAATTGGCCCCCACAGTTTTTGCCTCTCATGCTGGCTTTTTGCAGCTCTCTTAAGTGCTTCTTACAGGCAGGGAATATTCTCCCCACCTCACTCCTTCCTGTCCTGATTTGCTGCCTCTATGATGCTTTGGGCTTCAAAATCTGTCTGCGGTATTTGTAAAATGAGAGAGGGTGATGTTTCCCGCAAACGCTTCAAAAAGAAAAGGAGCTTTTTTTTTTTTTTTTTTTTTTTTTTTTTCCCCTAAGAGACAGGGTCTTGCCGTGTTGCCCAGGCTGGTCTTGAATTCCTGGGCTCAAGCAGTTCTCCCGCCTTGGCCTCCCGAAGTGCTGGGATTACTGCGCCCAGCCTGAATGACGTTTTTGGCGATGAAAATGAAACACAAAACTCAGCAAGGTTTGACGGGGAGGACGAGCTGGCGACCCGCAGAGTTACAGTCGGCCCTCAGTTCTGCTTTTTGCTGCAATTTCTTTCTCACTGTCGCTTCCTGCCACTGGGCTCCTCCTCCTGTGTCCCTCTTCCTCAGTTCCCCCTTTGCAGCAGAGCAAGGCTGGAATTTTCAAAAGCATCCTTGAGAAGCCTAGTTCCTAAAAGACTATTAATTAATTAATTTATTTATTTCTTTATTTTTTGAGATAGGGTCTCTGTCTCCCAGGCTGGAGTGTGGTGACGTGATCTCAGCTCACCGCAACCTCCGCCTCCCAGGTTCAAGCAATTCTCTTGCCACAGCCTCCTGAGTAGTTGGGATTACAGGCATGCGTCGCCACGCCTGGCTAATTTTTGTATTTTTAGTAGAGACAGGGTTTCTCCAAGTTGGCCGAGCTGGTCTTGAACTCCTGACCTCAGGTGATCCGTCCTCCTCGGCCTCCCAAAGTGCTGAGATTACAGGTGTGAGACACTGTGCCCTAAAAGATTATTTCAAAGCCCGCTGTTAGCTATTACGGGCTGACTTGAGTGCTCTTATTATTCCTAGTTGAAGCCCTGACCCCCAGGACCTCGGAACGCAACTGTGCTTGGACATAGGGACTTTCAGGAGGTGACTAAGGTTAGGTGAGGTCAGCGGATGGCCCGACTCCTATCTGACTGGTGTCCTGATGGGGACAGGGACGCCCGCACAGGGAAGGACCTGGGGGAGAACACACGCTCTCCAAGCCAGGGAGAGAGGCGTCCCGGGAACCCAGCCTTGCCTGCGCGTTTATCTCCTCCTCCTGGCTGAGAATTGTGAGCCCCAGTCTGTGGTGTTCTGCCTGCCTGCCTCCTGCTGTGAACCACCCACCCCTCCAGAGAGAGGGGCTGGGCGTCTCTCCCTGTCACTGCCTGTGCTCTGGGAGACTTTCAGAATCCCCAGGCTGTTTCTGGGGTAGTCTGGGGTGCTCATTCTCGGTCCTCACGGAACCAGAGGTTTGGAAAATGGGTGAAGCCATGAGGGTTGCAGAGAGTCTGGCTCGGCCCCTCACCAGGCCCTGAGCTTGGTATTTATTCTTTTTTTTTTTTTTTTTTTTGAACAGAGTCTCACTCTGCTGCCAGGCTGGAGCCCAGTAACTAAAAGATTGATTATTTATTTATTTATTTATGTATTTTTTTGAGACAGGGTCTCTGTCGCCCAGGCTGAAGTGCAGTGGCGCAATCTTGGCTCACTGCAGCCTCTGCCTCCCGGGTTCAGGCAATTCTCCTGCGTCGGCCTCCTGAGTAGCTGGGACTACAGGCACGCGCCACCACGCCCAGCTAAATTTTGTATTTTTAATAGAGACAGGGTTTCACCATGTTGGCCAGGATGGTCTCGATCTCTTGACCTTGTCATCTGCCCGCCTCGGCCTCCCAAAGTGCTGGGATTACAGGCGTGAGACACCCATCCCGGCCTATTTATTCTTTGATTACTTGGATATGCAACTCTGATTTAAGTCATCCACGTAATATATAGCTAGTGCTGAGGCTACAGCCTCACCGGGTGGCCTCCCTCTCCTGTTCCCAGGAGGCCTCGCGCCTATCTTGTCCCCCGATGGTCAAGGGCAAAGTTTTTTTTTTAAGCAAAATTCAAACCTTGCCGTCCTTCCCAGGTCTGGGTCACTTGCAACCCTCCTCACAGGCTGCTTCTGACAGGCCCAGGTCATAGCCAAGAAGAGCTCAGGGGAGCCGTGTCAGGTGTCTCTGAACTCCTGCAATGACGTGACGCCTCCCCGCTCCGGTTCTGGCCCTGGGCCTCCAGGTCAGACTCAGCCCACATGACTCACAGGGAAGCAGAGCCTGGGGCTAGCCTTCTACCACTCACACCCCCACACGGGCCAGGGGAGGGGCTTGGGGACAGCTCTGCGAGGGTCCCTGTGTGTGCTGTGGGTGTCCAAGCATGGGTGTGCAGAGTTGAGGCTGCCGCAGACCCGAGGGACGCTCGTTTGAGGACGGAAGCTGCAAGGGGAGGTGGCGACAGTCCTGCTGGCTTCCTCCACGCCCAGCACGGCTTCCTACGCAGTCTCGGGCCGAGCGTGCTGTTGCTGTGTGGGTGTGTTTCACTGAGATGTGAGCTGGCACGCTTTCTCCCCCCAGCTCTGCCTGCTGGGTCCCTCCATGTTGTGGCACATGTGGCTCCAGTGCCCGGGGGCCCCCCACTGTGGGCAGCCCTGTATTTTGTCCATCTGCTTCCCAAAATATGGAACCCCAATGACCTCCAACTTGCTGCCGTGACAAGTCACTCTCATTCATATCCTCATCATCAGCCTGAATGAGGCTTTCTTTGGAGCGCGACCTGGGCACTGAATTGTAGGGGCAGAGCTCCTGTCTAAGGTGGGCCTGTGGTGAGGTCTCCCTGGCAGTACATTTTTTTTTGAGACGAAGTTTCACTCTGTCGCCCAAGCTGGAGTGCAGTGGCACGATCTTGGCTCACCGGGCAACCTCCGCCTCCCAGGTTCAGGCAATTCTCCTGCCTCAGCCTCCTGAGTAGCTGGGATTACAGGTGTGTGCCACCACGCCCAGCTAATTTTTGTGTTTTTAGTAGAGACGAGGTTGCACCGTGTTGGTCAGGCTGCTCTTGAACCCCTGACCCCTGGGAGGGGAGACAGGGAAGGAGAGAACTGGGCAGCCATGAAGGAGATCTGATGGGGCCTGCTGCCACAGCAACAGCGGCCAAGGGCGCAGCTGCAGGAGCCGCGGACAGACCCTGGAGTGTGAGGCCTTTGTGGCTGAGCACATTCTCTGCGGAAGGAGACTGCAGCATTCCCACGCCTGCACAGCAGAGAGCCGCAGTTACAGACTGGGACCTCCAGACCTGGGACTGCACAGGTGCGTTGCTAGCTCAGTGTGGCGGTCCCAGCTCTCCTCTGAGGCTCTCCTCCCAAGGGTGCTGAGATAGACCCGTTCCAGGGGTGAAGATGGGGAGTCAGTGCAAGGGGCTCACTCGCAAGTGACCTGGGGCAGAAGCCAGGACGGGTTCACTGAAGAGCAGGCGTGGATCCGACCAGAAGCATGTGTGCATCTGGAGGGCGGAGGGAGCGCCTGTGCACCTGGGGGGCGGAGGGGGCGTGTGCATCTGGAGGGCGGAGGGAGCGTGTGCATCTCGGGGGCGGAGGGAACGCCTGTGCACCTGGGGGGCGGAGGTGGCGCGTGCACCTGGGGGGCGGAGGGGCGCGTGTGCACCTGGGGGGCGGAGGGAGGATGGGCACAGGGGTCTGAGCAGGCCTCCCAAGTGGGGAGGAGGGCGGGAGGCAGCTAGCTTGGTGGGTAAGAGCTCAGCCTTCAGAGTTTGTTTCCTCAGCTCTATCCCTGATGAGCTTTGTGGCCATAACTGGCCAGGGGGCTGACCCCAGGAGAGCTGGCGGCCAGCTCCCCCCATCCTGAGGCCCCAGAGCAGGTTTCCTGGGCCCCGATGATTTCCTGTCATTAAGGAATGATAGTACATTCCTCAGAGGGGGGCTGTGAATATATGAAAGGCAAGGTCTCAGGCACCCAGCAGGCGCTCAGGAAGCCTGGCTTGTGATTGCCTGGCAGTGCCCTAGTGCCCTAGAGGTACTAGGCCCCTAGTGGCTCTGTGTGCTCAGTAGGCTGGCGGGGCTCCCTATGGAGTGCTTCAGAGCTGGGCTGGATGGTAATTCCCGAGGGGCGGGGCAGAAGACAGGAGCGAGGGGCTGCGGCACACTGCCCCTCCCCCACCCAGCATCTGTGTCAGCGCACCCTTCCCTTTTCCCCGCCCGGCAGCTGCCCCCACCGCCTTCCCCTGCCCCGAAGCCCCTCCCCCTGCCATCCGCCCCAGGCGCTCCCATGCTCTTCCGGATGGTGAACTCTCTCTGGGTGCCGCTTCTTCCCCAGCCGGGTTGCTGTGCTCTCACCGGAGCTCAGGTGCTGGCAGAAGCAGAAGGAATGAGGGTGGAGGGGCTGGCATTCCCCTGGCCTGAGGGCGGGGCTGTGGAGGCAGGGCAGAGCTGGCCTGTCCCCAGCTGGCCAGGGCTGGCACGTGGTCATGCCTATTACCAAGTGGGCCATTTCTCCGTCCCGCCCTTCCAGGCATCTCATCCCTCCACACTGCAGGAGGCGAGGTCTGTGCAAACCTCTGCTCCCCTGGGAACAAGCCCGTGGGCTCAGCGGTCTCCTGGACCCTGAACTGGAGCCCACTCCAGCGCTGGTGGGGGCCTGATGGCTGGAGTGAAGCTTCCTCCTTCCCGGCTGTCCCATTCCCCTCATCTCTGGGACAGAAACGGACAGTAAACACCTGCCTGAGACCTGGGTGGAAGACAGAGTGAAAGCACCCCATTGCATGACAGGGGGGCCGGGTGCACACAGCCCTCCCTGCAGTTAGTACCCCCAGAGCTGGGGCTCCAGGGATGGCCCAGGGCTCTCAGCCAATGTCAAAGGGCCACAGCGCAGGGGCGGGTGGTTTTTGGCCCAGTCAGTGCCCACCACAGAGCTGCCCTCTCTGCTTAGAATCAGGGCTCCGCCCTGACAGCCCAGAGAAGGGTCCTGCTGGTGGTACCTGGCTGGGAGGGGCTTCCCCCACCCCAAGTCCAGGCGCCGGGCCTTGAAGGGCAGGTGGGTTGTGAAGGCAGGAGGAGAGCGGAGAGAGAGCACGATGCAGGAGCAGAGCCTGGGGGGTGAAAGTCCTGTTCATGCCCACGGTGAAGACCAGTCCCTCCCACCGAGGGAGCTGGGAGGAGCCCGCAGGAATTCCCCAGCCCCGCTGCTGGGGCGGGTGTGGCCAGCGGAAGCTCTGGGAGGCTGGCGTGACTCAGCCTCTGCAGAAAGACCAGTCTGGGATTTCCCATGTTGCTTCAAGCAGCCTTTTCCCTGGGACCGTTCTATCTAGTGCCAGCGACCCTCAGCTGCTAGTGAGACCCCGCCACCAACCTTCCGAGGGCTAACTCCTGAGGCCCAAGGGCTGGAAAACTCCAAGCACGGCCCCTCCCAGAGTCTGACTGTGGCTCAGAATGGGCGCGGGGGCAGGGCGAGCAGGATTTCCCGGCGAGCTGGGCCCTCTGGCGTCCACCCCAGGGCTGGCCCAGGCCAGGGCCCCGCATGCTGTCCTTCCCCTCCTCCTGCCTTTTCTGAAGCGATCTCTTTGGGTGTTGGCCAAATCACACCCAGCAAAGGGAAGGGAGTGGAGGTCCCAGTGTGGGGGTCCCGGCTGGGGCGGCTGTGGCTGCGGAGTGTTGCTCGTGGTGATTTGTTGGAGGGATGTTGAGCAGAGGGCAAACCACTGTGTCCAGCATTCTGCTTAAAGATACAGAAACCAGCAATGCCACGTGCAGCGTGAAGGGGCGCAGGCTGTGGGCCCCCCGGGGAGGGGCCATGCTGTGCGCAGTTCAGCCCCGCCATCCGCGAGAGGCCAGGGGACACACGCCTCACCTTACATGACGTTTCTGCCACCTTCCTTCCTGTGCTCACTCCTGTACCGAATCTCCCCACATCCCATCTGACCTCGTGGCTTCCTTCCTTTCCTACACACAGCACTGAGACCCGGGTGTCATCGTGAAGTTCATGGCAGCCAGAGGAGACACTGTGGCGTTTCTGGTCACAGGCCTGGGCGGGAGCTGCTCCCAGGTGTGGGTGGGCAGGGCCAGGTCGGCCTTCAGGGAGGAAATGTCCGTATGGGATCGACTCGGCAGCCGCAGGATGGCCCAGCACCCCACAAGACCCAGAGTGCACAGCGTCTAGCGTCTCTTTCCGGGGCGGAAAAGTGGATGCTCTTTTCCTGGTTCAAAGGTGGAAGCAGGCTTGGCGAGCAACGTCTGGCGTCATCCAGCCAGGTAGACGCCTGCTCTAGAGCTCGGTTCTCGTGAGCATGTGGCCTCCGGCAAAGGATCTTCCTGGAGACAGGGATGAAGGCTCCCGGGATCTTTAGAGGAGCATGATGGAGAAGGGAGGGGCTCCAGGTGGGTGTGTGTCCCTTTATCTAGAGTGCGTGGGACCAGAAGTGTTTCAATTTCTCAGATTTTGGAATCTTTGCTGACATGATGCTCAAAAGAAATCCTGCATTAGGGATTCTTAGCCTGTATCTCCAGTGTCGGGAAAGTTTTGAATGGTGGATCCACCCAGAGGACTTTCCCTAGTGGGGTGCTGCCGCCCCCAGGCCCCCTGTGGGAAAGCCAGCTTCAATACTGCACAGTACTGCTGGCTCCCGGCCGTGGCTGAGCTCGCCGTCAGCTCCCACAGCCAAGGACAATTCTTTGGCACCTGAAAATGCATCTGAAACGATGATGTTTACAACTGCCTTAGCCCTAGTTAATCTCTTACCTGCTCTCCACTGCTCCTGCCTGCACCCACGTGCTCTTCTGCCATGGCGTCTGGCCGAGAGCGTGGCTGTGCCTTAGTTCACCCCAGGGCCTTGGAGAACTCCTCCCCGGGGAGGAGGAAAGGATGGTGCTGGGGGGAGACTGGGTGGACCTTGTTCTTTTGAACCACTTGTCTCATGCATGAAGTTCTTTGCCCAGCTGGGCGCGGTGGCTCATGCCTGTAATCCCAGCACTTTGGGAGGCTGAGGCGGGTGGATCACCAGGTCAAGAGATTGAGGCCATCCTGGTCAATATGGCGAAACCCCATCTCTACTAAAAATACAAAACATTAGCTGGGCATGGTGGCGCGTGCCTGTAATCCCAGCTACTCAGGAGGCTGAGGCAGGAGAATTGC
Organism: Cebus imitator; assembly: GCF_001604975.1. NCBI lineage: Eukaryota > Metazoa > Chordata > Mammalia > Primates > Cebidae > Cebus > Cebus imitator. Next base: position 406,375 of record NW_016107922.1, on the reverse strand, counting down.
CTGAACCCAGGAGGTGGAGGTTGCGGTGAGCTGAGATCGCGCCATTGCACCCCAGCCTGGATAACAAGAGTGAAACTCCGTCTCAAAAAAAAAAAAAGAAGTTCTTTGCCCTGCTCCGAACCTTGACCTGGTGGGAGCAGAACGTACACCCTGCCTGGGTCAGGGGATAGGACGCCCCGTGCCTGGGGCGGCCAGCAGGCCTTCTCCCCTCACTCAGGGCTCCGCAGGGTTCTGGGGGCCAGTGCTCCCTTTGATGCCATCCGATTGCTTCTGCTTGTGGGCAGTGCCCTAGGGCAGCTTCTTCTTCTTCTTTTTTTTTTTTTTAAACATGATGGGTTTATATTTAATATAGCACTTTTCAGGAGGATGTTACTCAGTTAAAGTTTTTTTCTTAACAATAAATCTCTTTTCCATGTCAATGTCTATAGTTTTTTTTTTTTTAACATTAATTTCTTTCTGCATTTCAGTATTAGATACACTGAATACATTTTTCTAAACGTTTTTTCCCCAGAGATAAAAGTTTCCCTTTTTGGCTAACTCTCTGATATCTGAATACAATATTAACTTGAGTGACAAAAAAAGAAAAATCTAATAAAAAGATTGAGGAAAGACTCCTGAACCATTCGGGAGGCACCGAATATAACCGAACAGTGGTGATTTCCTAAGACTCTGGGCAAGAACTTCCTTCTTCCTATTTCACAGGCTTTGAGAATTCTAAAACTATGAAATATTACCTATGTAAATTGCAGCCATCTGACATTTGACCTCCTTCCTAACTAGCAAATACAAATTATAGGCTGCATTTTTATGTGCATTATTTGTTGCAAAGAAACACTTTTTTTTCCAATTTATATATGTATGTTTGTTCCCATTTCATGGAAACACCAAAAAATGTAAAAATCCCTTATTTACTGCATCTTAGAAACTTTCAGACACCAAAGCTCAGGTTTAGCCTCTATCGCACGAAGGTTGAAAAGGATGAGGTTTGATTCGGTAGCCCTTCAACGTCACATCTGTCCATTTGTTTTTCATGCATATGCCCCCAAGCAGGCACAAATGCCTGTGATGCTGAGAGCCACACCTAACAGAGGGCGATGTCACCAGCTTCTTCTGCTTCGACAACAGGCAACCCCAAAACCAGTGACCTAAGGACCAAGGACAACGGTGTCGAAACTGAGGGCATGATGTTGGAATCTTGAGGGCTGAAGGCTCGAAAGGAATGGTATATATAGAATTCCATCTGACTTGAAATTTTCCCCTCCTGGAGCTCCAGATGCTGAGATTAAGAGGTTCCACGTGACACTACCCTTCAGGAAACAGCCATTACAGGAATTACAAGAATCCAAAGTCCTTCTTATCACAATCCTGGCTTGAAATAAGTGGGGTTTCTAATTTTTCCTCCCTGATCCTGCCTGCATCTTGATTCTGAGACCCCTCCCATCCCACCCTCTCCAACAGCAGAGATCCCTCTCATTAGCACTGCTACCTAGACCTGTCCTTGACGTGGGCAAGAAGCTTGGGGAAAAAGACAATTTTCCTTCTTGTCTTTTCTTGTCAAAATACATGGGCACGCCAGGGGAACGACAGAAATTCACCAACCAGCAGCAGCAACTCAGGAGCTACAGACACGGAGGGCAGGGGGCAGGCAGGAATGACTGGCTGTGGAGGAGTCGAGGGAGCCGGGACCCCTGGGAGCCCCTGCAGGGGCCGCCTGGCTGGGTAGATGGTCCCTGTGCTGGGGCCTCCAGGTGGCAGGCGTCCCAGAGCCCTGGTTTCATGGCACACCCAGCCCCCCGAGGGAATGAGCCTGGTCCTAGATACATTTTTGAAAAGTATTTAATTCTCTAAAAACATTTTTAAAAAAAGTAAGACCCACCAGGGAAAGGGAGCCGCTGGCTGCCTGGTGCCTCTCTCTCCTTTCCTCCTAAGACCGACCTGGCAGGCACACTGCCAGGGAGACAACCCGGGGCTAGAAAGGCAGCCTGGCGCAGGCGCCCAGCCTGTGATCCCAGCACTTTGGGAGGCTGAGGCGGGTGGATCACCTGAGGTCAGGTGTTTGAGACCAGCCTGACCAACATGAAGAAACCCCATCTCTACTAAAAATACAAAATTAGCCGGGCGTGGTGGTGCGTGCCTGTAATCCCAGCTACTCAGGAGGCTGAGGCAGGAGAATCACTTGAACCCGGGAGGTGGAGGTTGTGATGAGCTGAGATGGCACCATTGCACTCCAGCCTGGGCAGCAAGAGCGAAACTCTGTCTCAAAAAAAAAAAAGAAGTCAGGTCCTGGACACTCATGGGGGCCATCTTGCCTGCTGGGCCGAGCACCTGTGGGTTGAGCAGCCCCTCAACGCTGACACTCCAGCACCCATCTGGACAAATCCCTCGTCCTTGATGATGGCCCTGTGAAGGCCTGGGAACTCGTGGCTTGTTCCTGGAGCTGGTGCAGGGACAGCAGCTCTGACTTGCTGTTTGGGTGGAAGGTGGCTGGGGATGTCGGGGCGTTCACGCTCTGGGAACACCACTCCACAGGGGCTGTGCCCAGCAAGCTCATGAAACAGGGAGGCCAGCCTTGAGCTGCAAGGGGCTGCCTCCCAAGTCCTCCAAGGATTCTCCCATCATGGGGCGTCTGTGCATCTACACAGGTCCCGACCCCAGAACCTCCAGCCCTCCCATGTGCTCCCCCAACCAGTCCCAAGTTGGTGGGAGGAACGCAAGGCACTGGCCAGGTGAGTGGTGTGTCCAGGCTGACTTCGGGGGAAGATGCAGGAACACAGTCCCGCCAGGACGCTGAGTTGATGCCCACCTGCTGACTTGTGCTCCCTGCTGCCCTCTCATGGGTGGGCAGGCACCGGCAGTGTGGTCAAGGTGGCTCCACACGCACTTACTGGGTCTGGAGGGTGCTGCACCTGCCTGCCTTGGGGACCACTCGATACTGGCAGTCTCACGGCGGCCCAGGGAGGCCCTCAGCCCCGTCCACCTAGTTCTAGGCCACCCCACCCTAGGCCCATGGCTGGAACCCAGGCTGCTACAGTACTGGAGGTGCAGTCTGTGGCTCGGAGGCCCCTGGGCATGAAAAGGGGCTGTGTGTGCAGCACACGGACTGTCTCCCTCCTCTGTCCTGGCAGAAGGTGGTTTCTCCGGGCAGTGGCTGCGGAACACGTGGCCTACCCACAGCAACGGGACTCCGCCTTCCCCAGCAAAGCCCCGGCTGCAGGAAGAGCTTGGGGCAGGGGGCACACAAGGGGGCTGCCGAAAAGCTCCTGGTGAAGCTGAGCAGCCACAGGCTGTCGGGAGGGCCATGGGGGCCATGGGGGCGTCTGACGGGCTCCCAGGCAGTATGTGGCTGGCATGGCTCTCACCCTCCTCACCAGGCATCACTGGGAAGGGCCATGCCAGCTGGGGACACGAAGCGGGGGTCTAGTACGTGAGCCAGTGTGGCCAGCTTACACCACGGAATATGGTGTGTCTTGTCCCTTCATTTTTGGCTGACTCAAGATGGGACTCTATGAGGATTCAGGGTTCAGCAAAACTGGAGCTGTTAGATGTGGCGGTTCATGAAAGAAGTGCATCTCGTGCTTGTTTTAAAATAATTTTAAAATTTAAAAATGATAAAGACTATATATTTAGGGTTTTTTGGGATGGGAGTCTCGCTCTTGTTGCCCAGGCTGGAGTGCAATGACGCCATCTTGGCTCATTGCAACCTCCGCCTCCTGGGTTCAAGCGATTCTCCTGCCTCAGCCTCCCAAGTAGCTGGGATTACAGGCGTGCACCACCATACCCGGCCAATTTTGTATCTTCAGTAGAGACCGGGTTTCTCCATATTAGTCAGGCTGGTTCGAACTCCCAACCCCAGGTGATCTGCCCACCTCAGCCACTGCGCCTGGCCAGGCTTTTTTAAAGGCGGAGTCTCACTGTTGCCCAGGGTTCAGTGGTGTGATCGCTGCTCACTGCAACCTCTGCCTCCCAGGTTCAAGCAATTATCTTGCCTCAGCCTCCTGAGTATCGGGGATGACAGGCGTGCACCACCATGCCCAGCTAACTTTTGTACTTTTAGTACAGACGGGATTTCACCATACTGGCCAGGCGAATGGTCTTGAACTCCTGACCTTGAGTGGTCTGCCCACCGTGACCTCTCCAAGTGCTGGGATTACAGGCATGAGCCACGGCGTGTGGCCTCTGTGTGCTTCTGACAGCGGCACTGGCCTGGCCCGGCAGCCTTCCTCTGTGGTGTCCTCCCCAAAGCAACGCTCATCACTTCCTGCCACCTGGGGTGGCCGTGAACTGCAGCCCAACCCTGCCTGGTGCAGCTCTGACAAAGCAAGCCCTCCTGAGGAACAGGAGCCTGGGGGGTCAGGTGACCAAGCTCCACTCCCTTTCACAGCAGGCAAGGGTTGGTGACCCAGCTCTCCTTTCTCCCGAAGGCAAGGCTCCCAGGCCCGGCAGGCACAGAACGTCCCCTAGGGCCACAGGATATGCACAGTGAGCGACTCATCCATCTTTGTCCTCTGTTCTACCTGACATGCCCACGTTTGTCCCAGCCAGTCCTTTCTTCGTTCTGGAATAGCTGGGAATGCAGCCGGAAGGACTGGGAGCCAGCTTGCCAGCTTCCACGGAGTGACTTGCAGCTGGCCTGTGGGGTGCGGCTCATGTGCACACAGCTGCTGGGGTCTTTCCCTCCCCACATGGCGCCAACAATGCAACACGCGAAGAGGGGTTAGGGAGAGAGCTGGGACGTGCCCCGGAAGCTTCTTACAGCAAACAAAGAGGAGCTGGCCAGGACTGTTCCCTGTAGTCTCCTGGGGACAGTTTCAGGCTACAGAGTGACTCTACACACGGAATGGACCCGAGGTTGTTGAAGCATCTGAAAGGTTTGGGAGAGGAAGCTGCAGCCCCCATGCCATGGGCTCCCGGGCCAGCTGTGCTGCAGGACAGAGCCGGGCAGGGCTGGAAGGAGGTCAGTCCCTGACCTGGACTGTCTCCCATTCAAAGAGCACACTTCTCTTCCAGAGGGCATGGGGCTTCGTCTGAAGAGTGGGTGCCTCAGACATTGACCAAGGTGACAGCAGCTGGTGGCTGAGCCAGGATATTACGGAGGGCTTAAAAAAAAGCACAAACTTAAAAAAACCGAGTTCATTGAACAGACTTGCACACACCCAGGCACACCTGGCGCCTACACGGGCCACCAGAAAAATATGGTAAGATGACTGAAGAAACACACTATTTCTTTGAAAAACTTTTATTTCACGTAAAACAGACCCATCCCCTTGTGGGTCAGATGTTACCACCTTAGAAAAAAAATTTTTTTAAACTCTCCTTTCTGTCCCACTGAAAAATTTCTTCTTTTGAAAGGGTTAAGAAGAGTCCATCATTGCTGGTCAGTATCGGCCGGAGGATGGCCGCTGAGGGAGAGGCCGGAGGCAGCATCTGAACGGGCCTGGGAGCCCCCGGGGCGGGAGCGCCTCCTGCCTGCCCTCCAGGGAAGCTGCATGTGGACCTCCAGGGACTCAGCCTCGAGCCTGGCATGTTCTGTGTGATCTATGTGCATCCATCCTGCCTCCCTGACTTCAAGAGAAGACTGCACTCTCAGGAAGAAGACCTGCCTGGAGCTGCACGCATTCTCACGGTTTGAAAACCCTTCATGCAGTAAGTCACCAGAGTATTAAAGCCAACTGCAAACTAGTGGTTACAAAATGGGAGCTTTAAAAAAGTGCTCTACAAGAGCCGACGTCCTCGCAGTCACGAGCGGAAGGCCGGGTGACGCTGCGCGGGCCTGCGGCTCTGTGCGCCTCTGCGAAGGCCGGGTCCGCTTTCCAGACCGCGGGCCGTCGTGTGTGCTGTGGAGGAGGCCAGGGTTAAGGCTGACCAGGACCAGAAGGTGACGCTGGGCCCTCCTGCTACCTCAGGCCACTTACGGCGGACCCCTAGGCCACACTCCTTTGGAGCCACTGCGCAGACGGCTTCCCTGTGGGGGGGTCAGCAGGAGCCACAAGGGCTGAGGGTGCCTCTGCCAGGGCGGGGCCGGTTTTGTGGCATTCGAGAGGAGGGCTCTGGGAAAGACCACGCAGGCAGTGAAGGTCCTTCCCCATGTCCAATTTTATGGGAAGACTCGGTTTGAAGATGGAATCTAGAACGCTCTTCTCTCCGTTTTTAAGTAAAGAGAAAAGGGAGATCGTTGCCTCACGTGAGAACAGGAGGTGGAGTCAGAGCTGTGGCGGCTACCAGCACCAGCTCCTGGATGTGCACGGGAGAAAGACGCAGCTTCTGGACAGACGAGGAGATGGGTTCTTTGCTCCTTTGCAGTTGGGGATGAATGCTGAAGTTGAGGCACAGTGGTTCCCATGGAAAGCCCAAGATCAGCGCAGCCCCTTGGCCTGCTCTTGCAGGATGCCTTGGAGGGGCCACACCCCCTAGCCCCTGCTGGCCCTAGCCCACAGGAGGCGGCAGGCAGCTGGAGCGCCCCTTGCAGGTGGGTCTGGCCCGGTGGCTCCTTCCTGGGCTATGTGCTAACTGCTTTGATGGACAAGCACCCCACCCCCGATTATCTCAGTGGCTTGATGAGCTGTATAGAGCCAGGCTGGGGTGGAACCGTGAGAAAGGAACGGTTTGGCTGTAGGAGCTAGTGATTCGGGGCTCACCACCCTTTATGGCCCCATGAAGATCTGGCACAAGGCAGGTGCCCGTCCCCCACGGGAGGGCGGGATCGCTTATCTGCTCAAGAGAGACCAGCCGACACCCATCACCCACTGCCGCACAGGCGTTTCCATCTGGGTGAAGCTCGGGCTGGGCAGAGGGGATTCTCACCAGCCACATGATTCCACAGTCCCACCCGGAAACCTTTAATGTACGTGTGGAGGGAGGTGATGCCCTGGCACCCACACTGAGAAAAGGATGGGTTCTGCAGAGCCAGGATTCCCATCGGGAGGGTGAGAGCGGCAGCTACGCCATTGGCTTGGACCAAAACAGAACAGAAACGTGCCCCCATCACGTGAGCAGTCCGTACGGTCTAGTGCAGGGTGAGGCAGGCACCGGGAAGAGGAAGGGGACAAAGCTGTGAGCAGTACCTGCTCGGGGTCCTGGGCAGCTCCCTGATGCCAGCTGAGCCAGTGACATGAAGAGGAAGGCTAATAAATAGATGCACACGGTGAGCACCAGGCAGCCCCTGGCCGGGTCACGCAGGACGCAGCACATGCTGTTGCGCTCCCGCACCCGGGTGCCAGGTGCTCAGTGTCTCTGGTAAAGATACACAAATGAAGTGACTTCTTTTCAAGTATTAAAAAAATAAGTTAATTGACAGAGGGGTCCGAAGCGGCTGAGCGTCCTGCCAGGCTGTCAGCTTCATTTCAATGTGCAAACACGGGAAAAAACTGAGGAAAAGGTCATCTCCTCCCCGACATAAAGTGTGGAGCAGGGACAGGGCCTGTCTGCCAGCTGGGGGCGTAGAATGCAGGGCCTCATCCCGTCCACCAAGGTCAGCATTTTCCAGTGTCAGAATAGTTGTGAACTATAAGCAAAATGCAGCAACCCACAGGCCTCAGGCCACAGCCAGCCAGAGGCACCGGCATTTGGCCACTTGGGGTCCAGCATGGTGCTGGGCCGGGTGGGGGCAGACCTCTCCTGCCTCCTCCTAATTTGCATAGTCAATCCCGGAGCCTGCAGGCACCTCCATGTCGCCTGTGATGCTGCGGTGGGCACAGCTGGTGACCTCCCCATCCTGGGTCTCGATCGCACCCTGCTCTCGTGGCGTATCGTTTTCATTTCTTTGGTGGTGCTCCAGGAAGCAGGAGGACGACGGTGCCCCGCCCATGCTGTGGCAGCAGGCTGTGGTTCTGATGGGAGCAGCTTCCCTCTCTTACCAAACGTGCCAGTGGAAGAAAGGGGCACAGCAGCGCGTCCTCGGAGCGTGCGGGGTCCCCTGCGTCAGGCCACGCAGGCCGTGTTCCTCCCCCGAGCGGGAGGTCCAGGTGGGCCTCCTCCCAGGAGGTGGAGCTGTCTCAGATAACCACCGTCACCTGGGGCTCCCCACGGCTCACGGGACTCGGCCACTTTCCGGGCAGCACACAGCACTGAGCGTAAACTCCAAGGAGGTGCCAGGCCTCCTCAGATTGCGGCTCCAGGTGGTTTGGAGGCCACTGACTGGCCAGGCGGATGCCAACAGCCAACGGAGCGCTGGGTGGGAGCTCAGGACCAGTTCAGGCTGAAGCCCTTGGACAGCATGGCAGCCTCCAGGTCCTTGTCCTCCTCTCTCTCCCGGAGCCGCTGCTCCTCCAGTAGCGCCACCAGCGAGTCTCTCTGCTCCACCACCTCCAGCATCTCATTGAGAATCTGCTTCTCTTCTGACAGTTCCTCCTCGGTCTTAAGGTGATCTGGAAGGAGTGGAAGGCGAGGTGAGGGCCCAGGAGGCGGTGCCCACCCTGGCCTCCACGGGCACCTCAGCCCACTCACCTTCCACTGCCATGCGCTCCCGGAGCTCCTGCTGCAGTCGGCTCTGTCGGTCTTCCAGCTCCAGCTCCCGGGCACTGAGGAGGCAGGGCAGGAGAGAGATAAGCCACAGTGATTGGCGACCACCCCTCACCCCCAAATCCAGAAGGACCTCCATGTCTGCTGTGACAGGCATGGTGCCGACACCCCCTACCCACGGCCACTCACAAGATCATCAGCTCCGACTCGTAGCGCACCATGGCGTTCTTCTCCTGCACGAGCTTGAACCACTCCTGCATCAGCTTGGGGTCGTCCTTCTTGCCCATGCCTGCCGAAAGAACGTTCGTGTCGGGCGCAGGGAGTGCCGCACCCACCCCGGCCCGCAGGAGTCACACGGGGCAAATGTGCAAAGAGGGCCGGGCAAGATGCTGCCGGAACTTCCACTCCCAAGCCAGGCCCAAGGTTTGCCTGCAGCCACGGGGTCCTGGCGACCGCCTCCCCGGGGCAGGGCCCTGTGCTTCCCGTGTCCTGCCATCCCTGCTCACCCCGCCAGCGACCTCGCCAGCGGGGCCCTTGCCCTCCTCGGGGCTGGTTTCTGCCTTCCTGCTCTGTGTGCTCTCTTGGGGTGACTTATGCTGCTTTCCCTCTTTTTCCCACTCAGTGTTTATTTGGCACTTGCTGTGTACTAGGTATCCTTGGAGGAAACCAGTGTCGTAAACAAGGCCAATGTCAATCTGTCAACTGCACCCTGCCCTCGATTCGAGTCATGCTCATTTAACTCAGCTCTTTTCCGGCTGCTGCCCGCCTCCAGGGCCACCAGAATGGATGCCTTGTCATTTCTTTATCTCCTGACCAGGTAAAGAAGACAACACCACTTCACTTGTGGCCTATCAAGCTTCCGGCTGCTCTCCCGCCGGGTCCTGCATGGTGGACGCAGTGCATCCCAGGCGGGCCGCTGCGTTTCTCACCAAGAGCAGAGAAACACTAGCAGCCTCTGGGGACCGACGGAGGTGCCACGCCCTGGTCTGGGCCAAACCAATAGAATGCCTGTGGCTGGTTGCTGCCTGCTAGCTCAGGCTGCCCGAACCAAAAGTGCCTGATACCAAATCTCCCTCTTGAGGGCCTGACGGCTGGGCCTCACGGTGGCAGGAGGACACAAGGAAGACATCTCCAAGGGACCAAGCCACCCAAGGAGGGAGCAAGGCCTTTTCTCTGCAGCACAGAGGCTCATGGCAAAAGTGTGGTCCTGCCTGGAATACATGCTGTGTCAGTGGCTCTTCAGTATTTTTGGATTACAAACCACTTTGAGAATCTCATAAAGGCTAGGGACTCTCTTCTAGAAAAGTGCTCATGCGTGCACAGCAAACACTTCAAGGAGAATTCCAGGCTGTTCCCGGGCTTCCTGCAGTCCATCCCTGGGCCTCAGGTTGAGGGGCCACTAGATGGGGACATCTTTGAGAGTCCCTTCCACTCTCTGCATTGCTGGCAGGGGGCATTCTAGCCTGGTTAACAAGCCCAGGAGTTCGAGGTGCACAGCCTGGGGTGCCGGACGCAGCCCGAGTCCCCCTCACTGCTGGCTCCACGGCTCCACCTGCCCTTCTGACACATGGTTCACAGACTTTCTGCAGTGGGGTCTGCTAGACACATGAGGCCTAAGCCAGTTAGTCTCTACCCAGTGGCCACACCAAGGAGGCAGAAATGCACTGTGTTCACACAAGCAGGGGTGTCTGCACTGTGCCCTAGTGCACATGCAGCTCTGCTCCCAAGCGGGGTCCTGCCCCTGAGCCCTGCTCTGAAGGACGGAAGCTCCCCGGCCTGTCCAGCCTGACTGTGGAGTGCATGCCTGAGCCTGAGGGTCAGGGGCCCAGCGCTCTCTTCACCCAATCCAATAGGCTCGGGTCCCCACTCAGTTCCATGCACTGCTTCCGGAGCGTCTCTGCACAATGTGCCCACATGGCTGTGGAGGAGGGGCCCGAGGCATGCAAGCTGTCCAGTGCGCCCAGCCGCGGCGGCACCAGGGACTCTCTACCGCTGCCCACCTCCCCGCGAAGACAGAAAACGCCACCAGAGACGTGCGAACACCGCTCACTAGCTACAGAGAGCTCGCCCACAGCCGCCGGGCGGGGGTGCTGTGCGTGGGAGTCGGGTGAGTGCCGGACGGCAGGTAACAGTTAGCAGGGTTAGTCATCGCCACACCCCCCACATGCCTTTCAACGACAATCTTATCACCACAACAGACTTCAAATCAGACAAACTGAAAAAACACACACTCAGCAAGACACAAGGTAGAGAGGTTTGCCTTCAGTGGTTGTTCTGGAAAGGGACCCGAGGGCACTCGGGCAGACCCGTCTTTGTAAGGACAGTATTCCTTGACTCCGCCAACCAAATCGCTGTGCACAGGTGGGGCTCCTCACCTGCATCCCTGCCCCTCTAGCTGATGGATGTGAGACTTAAAGGCCCCAACCACGAAGGGCTGGGCGGTGCTGCAGCCCCGAAACACCCAGACCTGGAGGCTCCCTGGCTTCACTCTGCACCCTGGTCCTCCCCTTGGACGGTCAAAGGGATACTGTACCTTTAGAAACTGCCACAGACTCATGACATTTTGTGACAAGACTCTTGAGGGTCAGAGAGAGAGAAAGAGAGAGAGAGAGAGAGAGGGGTAGGTGGTGCTGGCTCGTGTTTGACTAGAGTTGCTGCGCCCCCTCTGAGGCAGTAGGGTGGGGTTGGCGAGGTTACGTTACCTTCCTGGACACAGCAAGGGCAGAAGGAGAGAGGTCTACGCCGTGGAGTCCCGCCACTGGGCTCAACTTCAAAAGGGACCAAACAAGGAAGAGGAGGAGGCGGAGAAAGACAAAAAGGAGGAGGGAAGAGGAGCAGGAATTTGGAAGTGGAGAGGGACGGGAGAAGGTGGAATAAAAACAGGCAGAGGACAAAAAGCATAAAAAGTGAGAAAGGACCAACAGGAGGAAAAGAAAAATACAAGAAAGGGAGAAGCAGAAGCAAGGGAAACAAAGTCTACAAATGAATTAAGTCCTTTTTTCAGCACGGAACTGAACAAGAGCAGACCCAGCTCTGGGCAGCGTCACAGAAGGGGCGAGGGGCTCAGAGCAGCAGCGTGGATTCCTCCAAGAGGGACGTGTGCCCTACATGATGGCGAGGGCCATGAGGCCCTCTCCTGTCTCAACTCCTTTCTGAGAGGGCAGTGGCATCCGGGTTGTCAGACAGTGGCCTTAGGCCCCTCCTCAAAGCCCCTGGACAGGTCTGCATGGCTCTGGGACAGACTGTATTGAATAAGTGGCCAACATGGCTTCCAGGCTTGCAGGTGACAACCTGGGGTCACCTCCCAGACCCACGTGGAATCCTCTAAGATGTCACCACAGGCATGTGCTTGAGGCAAAGCTGGCGCTGACAAGCGTAGGGCAAGGAGGGGCCTCTGAGTCTGTGGGGACAGCACCCAATCGTGCAGTGGGCTTTTGGGACTCCTGCATCTGCGCTGCTTCGAATGCTGAGCCAGGACAATTTTGGGGAAATGTACACACACAGAGGTGACTTCCACCTGTCCGTGTCACTGTCCCTTCTCTCCCCCAGGCACAGGGAGAGCCAACCGCCCCCTTTCCTTCTGGCCCTTCCATGGCTGTGCAGGAACCCCATGCCACGACTGCGGGCTATCACGCTCTAGACTGTGAGACCAAAGGGGTGAGCGGACAGGACACGCCAAAACTTACAGGAGCGATGCTGGGAGGCTGGCGGGGCACCGGGTGACAGTGTGCAGAGACATCTCTACATCCGGGGTCTGATGGCTACTCAAGGACGAGGGAGAGGAGCTGGCAAGGGACCATCACAGAACCACAGAGCACACACAGGGACGACACAGCCCAGGAAGACACCGGGCCTCAGCCCGGGGGGAGGGCAGTGTGTGGTTTACAGAGAGAACAGGGTTGAGGAAATGACCTTGTTTGACTCAACGGAAGGTCAACAAGACAAACGCTGGCTCAGAGGCCACTCAGTGGTGCAGCTGCACGAAGGCAGGTGTTCCGTCTGAGTCCTTCCAGTGTGTGCACAGTGCTTCGGGCACACTGAATCTGCAATGGGTACAACTTCAAAGCCAAAGCCAGGGACAGTGTGCATGCACGTCCAGTGCTGATTATACCCAGTGTGCTAAACACACACGCATGGCCAGCCGACCGCGTGGGCACATGAGGAGGGTTTCTTTCCTCAACAACACCCTCTGCCTCGCAGCCAGCCCATCTACAGTCACCCTCAGCTTCAAAGTGTAGAGTCTGTGTGGAGGCTTAGACCGCTGGATGACTCCCATCAAATGCCTCAGTGAACGCTCCCAGCCACCTCCTGGGACTGGTGTCACAGGCGACGAGGCCACGTTGTGGAGCGGAACAGCGCCCCTGTGATACACAACCAAAACACAGCCAAAAGGAAGAGGCAGGCGCCTGCACGGGTGTACAGCACAACACGTGTTTCTGCTTTCTGGACAGCACAAAACACAGTTTTCAGAGCTTTTTATGGAGGCCACGTCCTCACACGCCCTTCCCAATACAGAGGACAATATAACAGAATGCCGAGAACAGAAATTAGGAGATGAAATTAGAGAAAGGGGGCATCAGGTAAGGCAAGCATTTAAAGGAAGCAAAAAGGCTTCTCCTAGCAAGAGGCAGGAGCGTGTGAGCGCGGGTGGGCCGCGCCGCGGGGTCATCACCTCCGGACTTCCTTACACTCTGCCGCTTCCACAGCGAGCAGTGCTACTTGTGTAATAAGAAAAAACGCCCCATCAATACAATTTTAAAAATAAGATGTGGAAGGGAAAGACCGATCAAACAAGGGGAGTTCCACCCGACTACAACCTGGCCTGAGCATGCTAGGGGCCAGGTCTGGTTTTATAGTAAATTCTTTGCCTTTTAGGGAGATGTGAGAAACAGCAGATTTGGTTCACTGGTTCTAAGAACAAAGATGCTGTCAAGCTTACAGCAAATGGAAGTTTTCTGGTTTTTCTTAACATCAGGGAAATGGGCTTCCATCTGTTGCTAACAGATGCTATAGCTTACCACTTCTCAAAGCACTCCTGTACCCCAGGCGCCGGCCACCCCTGCTGAGCTCCCGAGCGGCGAGTGTGTCCTGGCTGGGGCGTCTGGAAGGCCCGCACGCCCCTCCCTGGAGCACCCTGCTGCTGTCCCCAACACTCGCGGGCACACCGCTCCATCTTTCCCTCTGAAGCTGCACTTCCTTTGGACGTGTGACTCGGGGTGGCTTGTTAGTGCCACTCGCTTGACCCCTGGTGGGCAGGCAGTGCCTGTCACCGAATTTCAAACAGCAGCAGATCCCCACCAGGGAGTAAGGCCTGTCCAAAGCAAAGTGTGAGACACCCTCTGGCTTTAAGGTGCCCTCACAAGCACCACCCATGCGGTCCTCACCCCGGCCAGGTGTGGCTGCCAGGATGGGCATTTGAGTCACCGTCTTCAAATGAGGGTTCTGAGGTGCAAAGGGGTGAAGTGTGGCAGAGCCTGGAAAAGAAGCCAGATCTTCCTTCCCACTCTCAACTCAGAGCGTGTCCTCTGTAAGGCCAGCACAGGCTCTAGGCAAATCTGACAAATGGCAGCATCTCAGGCAGCTCAAAGGGCAGTCCCACAGACCCTGATCAGAATGTCACACCTGGAAGGGAGGCCCGATGTTCCTTCCTGCCCCATCTTCTGAAGAGGCCCCGAGAGGGTAAGCAGAGTCTGTTTTGTCTGTGCCTGGGGAGACAGTGAAGGCAGGACCAGAATCCATGCCTCGCCTTCCTAAGTCGGGGTGCCCTTCACACTACCACCTGGCCCTTGGCACACCTGAACACCTCACTCCAGGCCCTGCCTCTCAGGACCCAGCCTGGGGTAGAACGGCTGACAGGGTGGGAGAAAGAGCAGCCAGTCGTAGGGCAGGTCCCCTCCTCTGTACATGTCCTATATTCCCACCTTCTCCCCACTTCCTCACAAAGGTCAAGTCCAAGCCTCTTCACCTTAGCACACTGCATCAAGATGACACCCAGGCGGCTAGAAACACAAGCAAGCAGACAAGCCAGCACGCTGGGCCTAGATGCCCGTCTGAAAGGCAGGCAGGGCTAACTTCCGTCCTTCCGGAACTCAAAATCCCAGCAGCCCTGGTCCTGAGACCAGGGTGCAGAGGCTCGAGTGCCTTGCTCACGAGGATTACTGAGGATATGATCAGAAAGCTCGGAGGTGCGGGGGCTCATGCCTGTGATCCCAGCGCTTCGGGAGGCCAGAGTGAGAGAACGTCTGGAGCCCAGCCTAGGCAATGTAGTGAGACCTTGTCTCTACAACAATTAGCTGGGTGTGGTAGCTTGAGTACAATCCCAGCTACTCCGGAGGCTAGGGTGGGAGGACTGCTTGAACTCAGGAGGTCAAGGCTGCAGAGAGCCATGATCGCACCACTGCACTCCAGCCTGGGTGAGTAAGACCGTACCTCTACAAAATAAACAAATAAATAACAAAGCGCAGAGGGGCCAAGAGACAAAGGCCCAACTCTGTTCACAGCCTGACGACCACCAGCAACGACCTGTGTGGTGGTGGGTGCTGGCGTCGTGCTCTGCATTTCCAACTCAATCATTCAATTCTGCCTGGCTACGTTTAACCCACTGGCTTCTACATTGGTGCTTACATCCCAAACAGAAATGTACATGAATCATGGCTTGTGGTAAGGACAATGCGGAAGACTGATAATTTATACCAGAAACGCTTACCGCGCACCCCGAATGCACCAGCCACCAATGCTAACCATGTGGCAGCTAAGGCAGGAAAGAACTTCTGTCTGGCAGCAGAGGCAAGCACAGCCACAGCGGCAGGCAAGGTGGTGGGCCGTTCTCCAAGTGAACTACTGGCCCTGGGGATCTGCCTCATCTCAGTATCTGTCTTGACCCACTAGACAGGCTCTCAGCTCCCCCTGGTTGGACAAAGGTGCTATCACCGAGGCTCAGAGCTGGGGAGGTCCCTACAGCAGTGCCCAGCAGACCAAAAGAGGACCCATTACGGAGATTTTGGGCCCAGAGGTCCCAGCCTGGAATGCTGCATTTCCCCAGGGAACACAGGTTAGGTCCTGGAGAGTCACCAGGCTAGTACCATACACAGAGGTGTAATGAGGAAACGGGCTTCTGTGAGCTGAGCCACCATTTACAACTGCACTTCCATGGGAAAATACAGAATTCCAGATCATCAGCGTGCAAGCGCCTCAGAACACCGCCTTTCAAGAGTCCGGGGCGGCCCCACACCCTCCCTTCTGACACGCTGCGTGTTTCATGCAGAGCTCTGCACAGCCACAGAGTCAGCTCCTTCCCCTTTCAGCCACACTTCTGGAACATCCTGCATAGAGAGAGATCACTTTTGGTTTTGACTTCCTTTTGGCCTCTGAGGATCACACTCCAAGGGGCGGGGGACAGGAAAGAGGCTCGCTTATTTCTCAGGCACATTTTGAGGCTCCACTTTCCTGCCTCTCTGGGCAGCCCTGTGCAGCCCTTAGCTCACGGGTGAACTCTCATTTCTCACACTTGTTTTGGCAGTAATGCCATTGTATTTACCGGTAAATAGAGTACAAATAGAAATAACATAAATATTATAAATAATACAAAGACAGTGACGGAGCAATGGCTTTTATCTAACTCCTGTCACAGACACCAGAGCTTTTGTCACCTTTTCCTAGGAAACACCAGGGGCACTGCCTGTCATGGCTATGCCCCGCTGATCAGCTTCAACTTGCAGAAAGCAGCTAGGAGTGCTGGCACACAACTGTAATACAGCACTTTGCGATGCAGAGATGGGTAGATAACTTGAGGTCAGGAGTTCAAGGCCAGGCTGGGCAACTTGGTGAAACCCCTTCTCTACTAAAAACACAGAATTAGCTGGGGGTGGTGGCGCATCCTATAGTCCTGGCTACTCAGGAGGCTGAGGCAGGAGAATCGCTTGAATCTGGGAGGCGGTGGTCGCAGCGAGCCATGATGCGCTCCACCTGGGTGACAGAGCCAGACCCCGTCTCAAAAACTTTCAGAGAGCAAAGTGCCGGGGCTGGAATTCCCCGGCGGCTCAAATTATGGAATAGGGCCGCCACAGATTTTCTGCTCTGCCTTGCTCAGGTTATGCAGCCTGGTAAGTGTGAGGGAAGACTGACCAAATGTTTTGCTAAGAAGGCACTTGGCTAGTCTGAGTCCCCAACCCAGGAATCCCATTTGGTGGGTACCACCAATGCCAAGCTCCTGGCATGGGGCACGCTTCGCACTGTAAGGCTGAGGTCCAGTCTGAAACTTTGGGCAATGACAAACACCGTGGCCCTGACAGGGGCCCCAGCTGGCTGGGTGCAATACTGCAGATATGTAAGCAGGTGGCATGACAGGATGAGGCTGGCCCAGGAGGCCCAGTGTAGCATCCATGTGGTGGGGCAGGGAGACGCCTGGCGCTACACAGACTTAGTGCAGAGATAAAGCTCCAGGTTGGGAGGAAAATGTAAGGCAAAAAACCAAACAAATGCTTGTAAGAATTACAATCCAACACACACACACACACACACACACACACACACACACACAGTGCATGTAAGAATTACAGTCCAATACACACGCACACACACACACACAGAGTACATGTAAGAATTACAATCCAATACGCACACACACACACACAGTACATGTAAGAATTACAATCCAATACGCACACACACACACACACACACAAATGCATGTAAGAATTACAATCCAGTACACACACACCCCCCCAAATGCATGTAATTACAAAACAATACATACACACACACACACACAACCAAATGCATGTAAGAATTACAATCGAATACACACACACACACATACACACACACCCCCCAAATGCATGTAAGAATTACAATCCAATACACACACACACACACACCCCCCCCCCAAACAAATGCATGTAAGAATTACAATCCAACACACACACACACGCACACACGCACGCACACGTTGCGAAACCTCACAGGTTCCAAAGTTCCTAAGCAAAGCAGAGCCGGGCTGATGGCGGACTAAGCAGGCAAACCAAGAATCTACCAACAGAAAACCCAGAGAAGCAGAAAGAGCAGGAAGACAGTAGCTCAGGCAAGGGGCTGGCATCCTGCGCTCCCATCTCACCACAGTGAAGCCACCCTCCGGTTCA
The DNA here is from genome assembly GCF_001604975.1 of Cebus imitator. Taxonomy (NCBI): domain Eukaryota; kingdom Metazoa; phylum Chordata; class Mammalia; order Primates; family Cebidae; genus Cebus; species Cebus imitator. The sequence goes on along the minus strand of NW_016107922.1, from coordinate 388,781 downwards.
TGTTACATTTCTAAACCTTCCCTGTTCAATTTCCCTTTGAGACATAAAAATCAAGAGATGAGGTCCCCCAAAACTAGAAATAATGTGTATTTTCAATCAATTTTAGAAGAAATGTGGTTTTCTTCTAGATTCCCAGTCATCTGTCTGTTACAGTGCAATAAAGTAGGCTGGGCTGGGCCCATTTGGGGTCCCAGGGAAGAGGAGGGAAGGGGAGTGGCCACCTGGGGACCCTTCCTCTCTGGCCCAAGGGCTATTTTGAGTCTCTTTGATGATTTCTTCGGAAATCACAAGGTCCAGCCACGTGAGGAAGGGAAATTTCATTCTTTATACTCTGTCGCTGAAAACAGACTTTCAGAGCCTTGAGGTAGTTCACTGAGGGCCACTGAAAGAGGCTGCAGTGTGACAGGCAGAGCACAGGGCACAGGGCAGAAGGTGGCATTCCCAACGCTCCGAGGGCTGCTTGGAGCTGTGCTCTGCTGACGGGAGAAATGAGCCAGGTGCTGTGGTACAGAAATAGGGCTTTGGGTGGCCTGTTGGGATGCAAGTGCAGACGAGCAACCAGGTTTTACATTTCAGGCTCCAGGTCTCAATAGGGCGATTCTCCCTCCAATTAATGAACATTACCAAGTGCTCCAAGAATGAAACAGTGGCAGAAACAGAAGAGGAAGTGAATTCCGGCATTGCTGTCATCCCTGCGGGGCATGGTGGGACCAGGACCACAAGAGACTCCCTGCAGAGGGGATGTCCCCTTCGGGCTTCCTTATTAGGGCAGCAGCAGCCACCATGTGGTGAGCAGAACCCGAAAAGTCTTGAATTTAGGCAGAAGCCACGGTGGGCTGGGAAAGGGGAAGTGATGAGTTGATGAGCCCACATTCAAAGGGTTACGAGTGGCAGTGGTGGGGCACTGTGTAACTCACAGGGCACACTGAGTTTCCTTTTTCTATTTCATTTCCCCCTGAAACTTCCAGAATTCCAAAAAGCTAGCAGCTGGAGTCCGGGCACCCACAGAAGAAAGCAGCTCACTGCCTCTTCTCACTCAAGCAAGGAGGGCAAAGAAAGCAGGAGATGCTTGAACTGAGAGGGAAGGGTGGATGCAATCCTCAGGAAATGTGCTGACAGACTCCTCCAGGAGACTCTGAATGTAAGAGACAGGGGCTGGCTCTGCTGCCCAGACTGGAGTGTAGTGGCACAACCACAGCTCACTGCAGCCTCAAACTCCTGGGCACAGGTGGTCCTCCCACTTTGGCCTCCCTAGCAGCTGGAACTACCAGACACGTGACACCACGCCCAGCTAATTTAAAAAATCTCTTTATAGAGACGGAATTTCACCATGTTGCCCAGACTAGTTTCAAACTCCTGGGCTCAAATGGTACACCTGCCTTGGCCTCCCAAATTGCTGGGATAACAGGTGTGAATTTTTTCATATACTGAGATTTGCTTAGCATGGACATGGAACACGACCGAGGTGGTGTTAGCACGAGACAGGAGGCATTAGATGGGAACAGGGTCTGTTAATTGGACTGTAAGCACTGGCCCTTCTGCAGCACCCATGGCCATGAGTGTGGTGGTCCCTGAAGACATCAGAAGCCCTGGGACACCGAGTGAGTCTCCAAGGGGTGGGTCCATGGGGGCATGGGAAAACATAGATAGCAACAGTCCCTCTTCTCAGGGAGGCGAGAGCCCTGCCTTGGATGTGGCCCTGACAGGTGGAATCACAGAACTATGACATTGGTATTTAAATGAATGGACCAGGAAGTGACACTCTTAAAAGAACGGGGTCAGGGTAAAACATGAGAGAATTATCTTTGCCACTCTGCTGTTTGAAGACCACCTCTAGGCATGGAGACTCCATGGGGAGATGAAGTGGGCAGACTACCAGACCAAAGGACACAGGAACAGGGAGGAGGAGCTAGAGTTCCCAGCATTCCCCTTGCCACAATGGCAGCGGCCCAGGAGAAAAGCTGCCCAAAGCTTAGGCGTGAGACTCAGGTGTCAGCCATTCCTCTGAACTAATACAAACCGCAAGACGCCAAACACACTGCAACCTCTAAGCGAGTGTTTCTCCCGCTCTAGAGGGCACTGGAGCCTGCTGGAAAGTCTGTTACAGCAGATAACCAGGTCTCACCCCAGTTTCTGATTCTGTAGGTCTGGGGCAGGGTCTGGGCCTGTGCCTCTCTAACAGGCTCCTAGGTGATGCTGCTGCTGGCCCAGGGACCACACTTTGAGAACTGTAGCCTTGGGCTTTTCCTGTCTTCATTGAAAAGAAGTAAAAAGTGAGCTCTGGGACAGAGCAAGGAGGAGGGACATTGTTACCGGCACCTGTCAGCCTGGCTTTGGGTTTGGTGAATCTGGGCAGAAATCACAATAGAGAAGCCTTTCCCTTGCACTCAGCGCTTCTGGGAGACATTGAGAGCACACCCTAATGGAAATGGTGGGGGCTGAGATCTTGGCGTCTTTGCCTCTTTGCTTAAGTGTGGCAGGCAGTGAGCTCCCTAGCAGACATGATTCCTATGAGCAGTCAAAGTTGTGTTGCAGCATGTGTATTTAGGGGACCAGGACGCAGAGGCAAGGCTGGTGGAGTGGGCGGGCAAAGTTTTATTATAAAAATTAAAATGGCCCCAGGCAGAAAAGCTAGGTCAGATCTTCCTCTGGAGCACGAGGGGGCAGTGGGGAGATCAGCACGCTGCTCTGATTTCAGCTGGAAAAGGGTCTGTGCTTTCACCATTTAGTTATGGGGTTGACTTGTCCTTGTCTCTGTGAGCAGGGACTGGGGAGTGTGGTGGAGAAAGGGTGTCAGCGGGGTTAGTGTCAGCACAGATGCTGCCATACATACCACCCAGATGCAAGTCGATGAGGTCACTGTAATAAGACTCTCCCCAATAGTCTACAACAAGGAATTGGTGAAGAGAGAGTTATTCCATCAGGTAACCTCCTGTCCCCCCACACCCAAAGCAATCAATGACATGGAGCATAAGGACACAGACAGAGCGAGGTGGCAGAGGACAGCTGGCAAGCATGCGTGCCTGAGTGCATCACATACCGCATGTCCACACATGCCGTATCTGCGAACTGTGTGGCTGTGGGAGGAGGGAGCGACTAAAACCCACTGTGGGCAATCAAGTCACGAGCAACGCGATCCCTCTTATGCCGCAGGGCAGCCGGGATCAGAGGCTTGGCCTTGCTGGGAACTCCCACCCCTGGGACTGATCTTCTCTAAGATTTCACAGAGCAGGGCTGGCCTGCTTATCGGCTGCTGAGACTGGGAGCTCCAGGCTGAGGGCTGGAGGCAGGAGGCAAATGCCCTACAGAAGCTCTGCAATTCTTAGGGTTCACGCAGCCAGAGCTCTCCCAGGAATTCCCACGACCCCCCTGCTGACTGTCTCAAAGGTCTTGCAGACCCACTTTTCCGAATGGGTTTGAGAGGAAGGGGATTCTGTTTTAAGGCTTAGGCCCCCAAATCCAGCCAGCCTTCTTAAAAACAGGACACAGGCAGAGACTTATGTGGAGTTCTTCCTCAGGCACTTGCCCGAAGGCTCCTGGAGATCTGCAGGCCCAGGGCAGACCGGGCCCGGTAGTTCCATGGCTGTCTGAGCTCGACGTCATTTTCATGCCTGAGGTGCAGACTGGGTGTCGCCGAGGCCGGGCTTGAGCGGGAGTCCTCTCCCCAGAATCACAGAGCTGAGAGGCCGGGCTTAGTGGGGTCCTCTCCCCAGAATCACAGAGCCGAGAGGCCGGGCTTAATGGGGTCCTCTCCCCAGAATCACAGAGCCGAAAGGCCGGGCTTGAGCGGGGGTCCTCTCCCCGGAGTCACAGAGCCGAGAGGCCGGGCTTGAGCGGGGGTCCTCTCCC
>NW_016107922.1:377205-384787 GCF_001604975.1 Cebus imitator | reverse complement strand
GAGAGGCCGGGCTTGAGCGGGGGTCCTCTCCCCGGAATCACAGAGCCGAGAGGCCGGGCTTGAGCGGGGGTCCTCTCCCCAGAATCACAGAGACACATGGAGTGCAGCAGTCAGCCGCCAAGGTGTTGCCCTTTCTCCAAGCCCCGTATTCTGAATGCAGATCTGCAGGGCCTCCGGTCCCACCTGACAGTCTCCCCTTAAGAATGACACCCCAGACAGTAGAATGCAGTCCTGCCCCAGCTTTTCAATGCATGCTCAAGGCTGAGCCAGCGGTTTGTAACAAAAAGCCTTCCCAGGTGCCCAGGACTGGAAATCATCTGTCGTGGCCTGGCCCTAGGATCAAAGGGCTGAAGCTTGTGGCCTGGCCATACGTTGTCACACCTTAGCCAAACGGATAACAGGATGACAGGTCCATGCCAGATACCTTCTCTGGAAGGCAGCTTGGCATATAAAGTCTGATGCCCTCAGACAGCGATGGGAGCTTGAGACCAAGGGTGGCAGGTCCCAGCCAGTTTACTACAGTCCCCAGGGAAGGGTGGACTGCCATGGTGCGAAGACCCCGGATGATTACCACGCTTTGCTGTCACTGCCTTCTGCAGGGCTCAGCCAGGCACCACAAGGCTAAGGGGAGGGACGGGACGCAGAAGCAGGAGACAAGGCAGTGGCAGCACCACACTTGGGCTTCACAGATGGCATCGGCCAAGGAGGAGCAGGGCCACAGGGAACTGACGTGAGACCAGCCTTGGGAGGGATGTGTTCACGTAAGAGAAGGAAAACAATATAGTTGGAAATTCTTATATTCTTAGGGTAGGAACAACAATTCCTGAAAATTCCTGAGAATTCCTCAAATGCATCACAAGGAAATATCCCAACAGAGCTACGAAGGCCCGTCTTGAACAACAGAACAGAAACATCTTTGTATAGAGATATTTTGGTGAAGACTCATCTAAAGGACGGAGTTTGGACTAGGACAGTGGTTTTCAAGCTTCTGTGGAACCCTAAGTTTCTCCAAAAGGCATTCCAAGGGGTCTCCCAAATTCCAGACGTACAAATAATTGTAGCTTTTTTTTTCTTTGAGACGGAATTTCATTCTTGTCACCCAGGCTGTAGGGCAGTGTCACAATCTCGGCTCACCGCAACCTCCACCTCCCGGGTTCAAGCAATTCTCCTGCCTCAGCCTCCTGAGTAGCTGGGACTACAGGCATGCACCACCACGCCTGGCTAATTTTTCTGTATTTTTAGTAGACATGGGGTCTCTCCATGTTGGTCAGGCTGGTCTCAAACTCCCGACCTTAGGTGATCTGCCTAGCTTGGCCTCCCAAAGTGTTGGGATTATAGGCGTGAAGCACTGTGCATGGCCACTTGTAGCTGTTTTAAGAGACCTTATTAAAATAAGACATACCACTTTCAAATGTTTCATATGTCAACTTTTCACCCACTGGAACACATCAACCCAATAATTTGTGCTGCTGGGTAAGCGTGATTTTGTGGGGCCCTCAGGATCAAGTTTCTGCCTTTCTTTGTGTAAGTGGCTGAACTCCCTGTAATGTTAGTGAAGAGGACATTTGATTTATTTGCGTATTTAAATTCCGGCCTGCAGCCACAGTGCTCACATGCCACTGTTCGGGTCCATCTGGGCGAGGTGCAGCTCAGGGACAGCACGTGTGCCTGTCGGCGACACCCTTTTGTTAGGGTAACATGCTTTGCTGCGGTCTTACAGCGAAGGTGGGGTTTCGTTTACTCTGGGAGCCTCTTGTTTGAGACTTGTCTTTTGTGAGGAATAGGAACTGCTGTTATATTGGCTATGATTCAACTGGGAAAAAGCTCTTGCCTCATTTTAAACTTCTAGTATCTGCATCATTTAAACTGCAGATAATTCTGATATTTCCAAGTGAGGTGTTCAATTATTTAAACCTGAACTTACAATCTTGTAAAAAGGGTTCTCCTGAAAAAGAAGTTTAAAAACCACCGACTTCGATGGCATTTGAGTTGTCTATGTTTAAGGAAATGGGATTACCTAACGCCTAGAAGGAATTTTGGCAGACCCGCACGCCAGTCTTCAATGGTATATTATTTTCTGGCCCTTTGGCAGCTTGAATAACAGGGCCTGTCACAGAGGCAGCGAAGTGTTGTTTTACACTCAGACGTCGAGGAGGCCACGGGCGCTGACGTGCTTACGGGAACCACCAACCTGGATGGCACCATCACCTCAACCCTGTGAGTGAGGAGGGCAGGGCGTGGTCTTCTTCCCAGAGAGCTTAAAGCACCAACCAAGAGTGATTCTGCCTGTGTGTTGAGATCTATCCACTGCTTTCCATCTCGGCAGAAGTGATTTGTGGAGGAGAGAGAGGAGAAATGAAGACGAGCCTAGGCTCTCTCCTGATATCTTCCGCCAGAAGAGGAAAAGCACAGGGCAGGGCCCTGCGGGCCTGGATGCAGATGCGCACGGGGGGCTGGGGCCAACGCCATCTGAGCTCAGGCTTGACTGAGGAGGCCGGATCAGACTGCGCGGAGCGGGGTAGGGAGGCAGGGCACCGCAGGCCCGCTGGGAGCCGCGGACCCTCTCAGGCGAGCCCGAATCTCCTCGCCGTGCTTGTCTCACAGCAACTCATCCCAGTCTTCTCGGCCCACTGGACGCTAAGTGCTTAGTTTTGCATTTCCTTCGGCAGCCTGGGCTTTAGCATTAAGTCCAGCATCAGGTGATCCCAAACCAAGAGCATCCACAGCCTCCCCTTTCTTCCCAACCCATCTCTCTGTCTGAAGGTCCTCGCTGAATAGACCGATAAGCTGCCACTTCCAGGCCTTCAAGGGCCTGGGACAGGAGACCTACTTCCACGCCCAGCTCCCTCACTCCCCACCGCGCCAGCTTCAGTCCTACAGGCCACAGGAACGCATCTTGACACCAGGCACTTCCTGTGAGCCCAGGGGTCTTTGAGCAGGATCAGATGGCAGCAGCTGGCCCTGCTACTGGCCGCCTCCTCCCAGTTCTTCTGTCTCACAGAGCGCCTGCCTGTCAGCAGAGGCACCCTGCTCCCCTCTGCCACACTAGAGTGAGGAAGTAAGAGGACACTGCTCTTCTTCATCCCAGTGCACAATTTGAAGCTGGACCTGCAGGCTATAAAGAGATGGAAGTTTCCCCATCCAGAGACTAGACGAAGACTTGTGGATGCTTGAGAAGGCAGAATGGTCACTGCACCCCTGGGCTGGCCCTGTGGCTTCAAGGTCCTGAATCAACAGGGCTTCCTGGGCCGTGGGGCGAGAGACGCCTCAGGAACTCCCTTGCATTCTCCGAGGCCAACTGTGCTGGGTGCAGCCCCGTAGGTTCCCTGGGTGGAACGGCAGATGTGAGCGCACCACACCCTCCGGTGCTTCCCTGCCAGGAGCAGCAGTCACAAGCACAGGACCCTGCCAGCCACGCCCTGGGGTCTGCTCCACATTGGATAGCCACATGCCCTGAGCCTCCCCAGCCCTGCCCTGAGTGACCAGCCTTCAGTGGACACAGAGCCTGGGTGCCCTCTGGAAATCTGTGCGTGCCGAGGGCAGCCACATGCTCTCCCACCGGCGGTGGTGAGGGCTCTGTGGGCAGGAGGGGCCCAGGGAACTAACGGCAGGAAGGGGTCCGGAGGGGTGCAGGCTGGGGACCTGCCCAGTGCAGTTCTGTGATGGTTCCTTGCAGTTCAATCTCCCTTACTCCCAGTTACTCCCTTCTAGAGTAAATGTGGGGCAGGAAGGAAGGGGGGAGCCAGCGCTCGCCATCAACATGCCAGGGACTGAGTTTCACTCTATGGGAAAACATCAGCCCACAGGGGCCGTGGAGCAGGATGGGCCTGGGGCTGTCTCAGACAAGTATTTTCTTTTGCTTAACAGGAAGCCCCAAATCTCAGTGATGAAGGGCCCCAGAAAATCCTGCTGGAAAAGGAGCTGAATTCCAGGTGAGGTGAAGCAAAACTAGCCTACCATGGTGGGAGGGAGGGAGGGAGGGAGGGAGGGCAGGCTTCCTCCAGGAGCAGAGCTTAGTAAGGAGCCCAGCAGTACCTGCTTCGCCCCGGAGCGCCTTCTCCACGGCCACGCCCCTTTCCTCCAGCCGCCGCTGCCTCTCCTCCACCTGCTGCAGCTGCCGCTGGATGATCTGTGACAGACAGCACAGCCTGAGCACCCGGCCCTCCGGCCCAGCTTCAGGAGGACACATGACTGCACACCCACAGGAGTGGAAACAAAGGAGTGGCCGCTCTGGAAACTGCTCCAGTCCGTGGGCAGCGTGCTCAGGGTGTGGTGTGGAGACCACCTGCACCAGAACCCCCGAGCCTGTGTAGACACTAGGCTCTGGGCCTTGCTAGTTGGCACCCAAGAGTGCGGACACGGTTCAGGTAGTGACCACCCTCCCAGGAGTGGTGCAAGGACAGGAAGTGGATGTAAACTGCTGCAAGAGGGGCCCGAGTCCCAGAACCTCAGACTGTTCTCACGCCAAGACTGCTAGCCTGCTGGATGGGGTTCCTCAAGAGCACAGTGGAAATCCCATCTTTATGGTAAAAAATTAAGAGAGGCCGGGCATGGTGGCTCACGCCTGTAATCCCAGCACTTTGGGAGGCCGAGGTGGTTGGATCGCCTGAGGTCGGGAGTTCTGAGACCAGCCTGACCAACATGGTGAAACCCCATTTCTACTCAAAATATAAAAGTTAGCCGGGTGTGGTGGCGGGCACCTGTAATTCCAGCTACTCGGGAGGCCGAGACAGGAGAACTGCTTGAACCCAGGAGGCGGAGGTTGTGGTGAGCCGAGATCACTCTACTGCACTCCAGACTGGGAGACAGAGCAAGACTCCGTCTTAAAAAAAAACAAAAAACAACAGCTCTACAACAGTCTAGAATTCAGGGTCTGTGCAGCCTGAAGACAAGCTGAGGATGTGAGGAGAGATCTGACATCTTCCCACAAAAATCCCAGGCCTATCAGAGGCTGAGGAGCCATGAGTGGACTCCTGACAACAGTCCTCACAATTGAACGAGGCGACTCATGATCATTCTACAAGAAGGAATTCGGGAAACTCAAAGCAGGGCTCTTTCCCCTGCCCCCAGGGGGAGACAGAGTCTTGCTCTGTCACCCAGGCTGGAGTGCAGTAGTGCGATCTCAGCTCACTGCAACCTCTGCCTCCTGGGTTCAAGCGATTCTCATGCCTCAGCCTCCTGAGTAGCTGGGACTACAGGCACCTGCCACAACGCCCAGCTAATTGTTTTTTTTTTTTTAGTAGAGATGGGTTTTGCCTTGTTGGCCAGGCTGGTCTCGAACTCCTGACCTCAAGTGATCCATCTGCCTCAGCCTCCTGAAGTGTTGGGATTACGGCACTTTGGTGACACCAGCTCGGCCTGCTCTTCCCTTTGGACCGACAGCTCCACCAGGGCGGGGCCGAAGGTGACCTGGATGGCAGGGGGCCGGTCTACCTCTGCTCTGCTCTGCACTGCGCTTAGTGTGGCAGGGCGCAGCTGGGTGGAGAGGAGGGTGCTGCCCAAGCCTCCCACACATGTGCCCTGGTCCCAGCCTCCGTGGTTGTACCTGGGCTCGATGCAGCCGCTTAAGCTCCTCCTGCTTGGCCTGTCTCCGAGCTGCCTTCTGCACACGCCGGGTCAGCTTGGCGTTCAGTTCCTCCTCTGTGTAGGTTCTTGGCTGGAGAGAACAAGAGAGATTTCCTCAGTCAGGTGCACAGAGGTCTGAGATAGGGGTGGGTGGCAGGCCAGCAGGGGCCTTGGAGAGTGCTGTCCCTGATGTCAGAGTCAGAGCTGGTGCCCGGGCAGAAAGACAAGCCATCCTCTGCAGGGAGAGTGCTGGCAGGATGGCGGGTGCTGACAGGCAGAGGGCCCGAGTCTGCAGAGTCCCCAGCCTGCAACAGCCCTCAGTGCCATGGGCACACCTACGACCCAAAGGGTGAGACATCTCCCCATCTCTGCACGGGAACAGGAGGCTGAGTGGGGACCGACTACTAGGCAGTTAAAACAATAAAGGGACACACACTCCCTTATCACTGAGATCACCTACTTCCTGAATAAGGACGTCTGGTCTTTTTAAGACTTTGTGGGATTAAAAACATTGGCAGGCTGTTTCACCAAGCTTCCTGCTTCTAGGAGGCTTACAGGGGAAGGAAAGAGAAATTAGCATATTTTTATTTTCCTGTTTGGTATCAAATGCCACTTTCTTCAGAAGAGCAGTATCCATGAGAGTCTTCAAAGAAATGACAGCCAAGTAGAGGGGACAGGAATGCTTCTCTAAGTCAAGTACAGCCTGAAGAAGGAATTGTGGAGGGGAACCTGGACAGACTCTGGGGTTGCAGAGGCGGCCGTGGGCCACTGGGAAGAGAGGTAGTGGCCTGGCTGGGGCAGTTACACCCAGTGCCATCAAGAACGGAGGAGGCAATGGCCCAATCCAGTGCAAGTCCACAGACTGGACGGCCACAGCCACTGCCCACGTAGGTGCCAAGGGTTCAAGGGAGCATCAGAGGCTTTGAAAAAACCCTGGGCAACCAGAGGGGCAAAGGTTAGGGAATTTGCCTTTATTCCTAAGGCCTTCTTAATTGCCTCTAAGAAAATGAAACAAGGAGACTATAAAAAAGTTTTGGAGAGAGGGTCTCACTGTCACCCAGGCTGCAGTGCAGTGGTGCGATCACAGCTCACGGCAGCTTCAAACTGTTAGACTCAAGTGATCCTCCTGCCTCAGGCTTCCATGCAGTCAGTGCTGCAGGCGTGTGCCACCTCGCCTGGATCATTTTACAATGTTTTTTGTAAAGACAGGATCTCGTTATATTGTCCAAGCTGGTCTTAAACTCCTGGACTTAAGTGATCCTCCCACATCAGCTTCCGCAAATGCTGGCATTATAGGTGTGAGCCACCACACCCGGCCAGCCAGAAAACTTTTATAGACTTCAAAGAAGACAAAAGTGACTTGGGCTCATAATCTTCACTCAAAAAGCTGAAATGACAGAGGGTCCCTGAACAGGCAGTCCCTAAGGGTCATCAGTGGTGTTTCAGCACTGCACCTTGCTGATCAGAGCTGAGGGTTGCACCAGGGGCAGCTCTGCCGTGACCCGGGGAACCTGGAGCAAAATGACCACATGCGCTCCAGCCGGCGAGAGGCACGCGTCTCATCCTCCTTTCCGTCATGAGGCGCCTAACGGAAGTGCTGCTGCCAGTGTGCCACAGCCCATGCGCGTACAAACACCGTTAGTGAGGGTGTGGCTGGAGGGCCGGGGCTGGCGCTGGGCGGTTAATCACAGACAAGCATGCAACAGTGACCAGCTGACGGCAACGAGACACTACCTTTGATGCATATGATCTCCTGAATGCCAAGGCGTGTGGTACATAAATCGACTTTTAAGGGGATGGCATCAGAAAACAAAACAGAATAGTAATAATAATAATGATTAACAAATTAAAAATTGAGAACACAGAAATGGAGCAAAATAAGTTAGAGGTTTAAAACAAACACACAAGACTTAAAACACGTGATTATTTTTCTTTTTTTTTTTTTTTTTTTTTTTTTTTTTTTTTTTTTTTTTTTTTTTTTTTTTTTTTTTTTTTTTTTTTTTTTTTTTTTTTTTTT
>NW_016107922.1:374857-377080 GCF_001604975.1 Cebus imitator | reverse complement strand
GGGTTTCACCATGTTGACCAGGATGGTCTCGATCTCTTGACCTCGTGATCCACCCACCTCGGCCTCCCAAAGTGCTGGGATTACAGGCTTGAGCCACCGCGCCCGGCCACGTGATTATTTTTCAAATAGTCACACAGGACTGCCTACGGAGGAATCTGGGTGTGAAGATCCTAGTGGCGGCGTCTGGGCCGACCTAGTTTTAAATACGGCCGGGTTCACTTTTACTGTAAAGAAACAGCTTCTTCCTCACCACCCCAAAACTCTCATCTCAATGTCCTGTGTGTAAAGTCAAAGACGTTAAAATATGTAATTCCTGATCCTTTTCTCCTTGATCCTTTTCTCCTTCCATGTGTTCATGGAAATTCAGCCCACTTCTTCCTGCCGAATGCTCCCGGGTACGGAACAGGGTGCGGGAGAGGAGGGGCTCCTGCTCTCAGAGACAGACACAGCAAAACTGGGAACGAAACCACCTCTCCTGAAAGGATCTCTGCTGGCAGTGTTCCTGTGTGCCACCCAGCTGCCATTTCTTGATTGTGCCCGGAAAAGGGGGTGAACTAGCATCAGTAACCGCTGCTCATGAAAAGCACATTGGGAGCCTCCTTGGTCCATCGCACCTTGCACACAGCCACTTGGAGGGCCAAGGTGAGTCACATCTGCTCTTCGGGTCTCACCAGCCACATTAATGGCTGAAAGGCACTAAGGGAGCCAGGTGTATGGTGGCACACAAGACAGGGAGGCCCTGAGAGCCCCAGGCCAGCTGTAGCCCCGGCCGCTCTCCCTGCTGCTCTGTCCATCCCATCTGTGGGGTGGCCTCGTGCGGAGCTGCGCCCCCCAAGCCTTTTGGAGGGGGATGAATGAATCTGCCTCTTTCAACTTTGAGCACCTGTGTCCCCCCGACTCAGGTGGATTCGCCTCTCCCACAAATTGGAGCGAGAGAAAGAATGTCATTACGAGAAAAAGCCAGTTCAAAAGAAGAGAGAGACAGATGATTTCCCGAAGCGGCTTTGCCCACAGAAACTATGGACCACAACTAACATCTTCACCTGTGGCTGATGTCAACAGTCATGGGGGCAGTGGCTGCCTTCCCACAAGCTACCCATTTTCCGGGCTGGGAGGGGCGAAGTCTCCACCCGTTGCTACGTGCCTGAGGTGGTGGCCAGCCACAGGAGCTGGCGTTCTGCTGTGAATCTGGATGTGGGGTGGCGGGGTGCCCAGGCCACACCCTGGTGGGCCACAGAACTCAAGAGGCAGCCGTGATGCTTGTATTTGAAGTCAGATGGAAGCAAAGAGGTAAACACGACTTGTGTCTTGTAGGTAGGGCTATGAGTGTTTTTTTAAAGTCTCAATTATCCTAAATTTTCTATAATAAACATTTTAAATAAAAATATAAGTTATTTTGACTAGTTTAAAAATTTCTAACAAAACAAAACCCAGGCTCTTGTTTCACAGGTGCTGCGAGGCAGGAGGCGTCGTCTGTGCTGCTGGAGTGGCCGGGGATCCCGGGCGGCAGAGGCGGCTTCCTGCTTCCCGGCAGGTCAAACCCCATCCTCACTGTAGGCCCCTGTTCCCCACGCTTACTCTGATAAATTTCAAACCCACGGAGAAGTTGAAAGAGGAAGACAATGAACACCCACAAGCCTCTCACCAAAGTTACCATTTGCCAGACGCTTCATCTATGTCACCTTTTATGAGTTTTTAAATGAATCATGGGTAGACATGATCCTTCATCCCTAAAACTTTTAGGATGTACTTACTAAGGACACAGACGTTTTCCTATATAACTTTCCCATGTAAAAGCACATGCACCGAGAAGGGGAGGAGATGCAGTGCCTTTATCACATGCATGAAACTTAACGGTTTCATAATATCACACATGTATACTGTCAACCAGTCCTCAATTGAATTTCTTTAATTGCTCCCCAAATGTCCTTTATGGCTGTATTTGTTTGTTCTCCTCTTTAGCACCCATGTCTGGAAAGGGTGCAGCACCCAGCTCTCACTCAGGCTGACTCCACACCATGCGGGAGTCAGGTCAGCCGCCCCTGGTGTGGCCATCTCCCACGTCATCTGTCTCCTTGGTCAGCCATCCTCTAGGTCATCATTCCCTAGCCTGGCCGTCCCCTAGCTCATCCGTCCCCTAGCTCGACCGTCTCCTGGTCCTCAGCCGTCCCCTAGCTCGACCGTCTCCTGGTCCTCAGCCGTCCCCTAGCTCGACCGTCTCCT
>NW_016107922.1:365923-372114 GCF_001604975.1 Cebus imitator | reverse complement strand
CCGTCCCCTAGCTCTGCCGTCCCCTAGCTCGGCCGTCCCCCAGCCTGTCTGTCCTCCAGGCTTGGCTTTGGCTTTAGTATTCCCTATGTGCCCTCCAGCACATGGCTTCGCCTCTGTGGGTGCCCCTGGAGGGGGAGGCCTCAGAGGCCCCCTCTGGCTCTAGGATTCCATGACTGGTGTCCATGGCTTTTTCCTGTGGTCCTGTTCCTGCTCCACCCTTCCTCCTCATACCTGCTGGGCCCTGGGGAGGCTCACCAAGTACCAGCCTTGGCAAAGCCAGTCCAGGCAGCTGCTGCCCAGCACCCTAGCGGGCGCTTCATACATGAAGAAGCAGTGGACACACTGCCCACCACAGCAACGTGAGGGAGGTAGGTGGCCAACCTGACCCAGCAGATGGAAGGTCCCCACTGTCACACTGAGGCAGGGAGCCTGGGACCACTCTCTCCATTCCTTGCTGACCCCCTAAGGCAGCACCCAGTCCATGTTGGGACGTGTTTAGGGGCCCACATAGAAACCCAGGGCAATTCTGAGCTCAGTGCCAATGCTCCTGCCTGGGAAAGCTGGACAGGGAGCCTTGACAGAGCACATTCTTTCGGTCCTCGAGGAGAAGGCACAGACCTCAACCCTAACTCAGTGCTGGCCTAGCTGGGGCACAAGGAAGCCTGGCTCTGCAGAGGGCGGAGCAGAGGAGAGGCCTGGCCCTCTAGAGCCTTCTAGGAGAGTGGCTGAAGAGCCGGCAAGGCCAAGGGAGACAAATGCACCGAGGAGGGCACGGAACGAAGTGTCCGCTTTGCTGAGGTATCTACAGAGGCAGGGATCAGCTGCAGAAGCCACCTCACCCAACAGGATGAGGGGCCCAGGCTCACCATGGCCCACCCTGACTGGGCTACTGGGGGGCAGGAGAGGGGAGACTCAAGTCCAAGCCCCAGAAGCCTTGCAACGAAGGCACACTACACTCTGGGGAAGCTTTTCATGCAAAACGGAGGCAGGAAGCAGAGACAGCCAGGCCACCCCCAGCTAGTGGGGGGAGCAGAGCCCAGGCTGGACAGCAGAGGTGGGTGGTGCTCTGCAGAGTTCCACCTGCCCTGCATGCTGACAGGTGCCTGTTAGAGTGTGCCGAGTCCTCTCCCCTCCACCTTCACTGGATCCACCCAAAGTCCTGGGCTCTGCAGAGCGAGGGGCCGAGTCAGACCCAGCAGCCCTGCAGGTCCATTCCTGGACCAGTCCTCTAAGACGACAAATCCACCCTAACAAACCCACTACGTGGGCAGGACCAGGCACAATGCTCAGTGCCAGAGGTCCCAGCTCCCGCCTGTAGCCCTGGACTGGGCAGCGCTCTCCAAGGAGGCCTTGGGGCTGGCGGGCTGCTCCTCACGGGATCACTTATGAAGAAACAGACAATGCCGGGCTGCCTCCTCCAGGGAAGGGGAGCGTGACGCAGGAATGGCTCCAGTCGTTTCTTCTTCACAAGAGCAGAAACCAGGAACCCTTGCTGTGCCACAACTCCCAAGTAAAAACCCTGGCGTGACCCCCTCCGTGCGTAGGGCTGGTCAGCAGTCAGCTGGCTGTGTGCCACTTGCCATCCGTCCCTGGCTTCAGGTTTGCTTCCACCCACCCCCCCCCATCAAACCCAACAGGGAACAGCCAGGGCCCTGGGCTCTGTGAAGCCCCCCTGCCTGACTACGCACCTCTCGCCGGGACTTCTGCGAGGACCTGTCAAGGACATCGTCGCTGGAGAGGTCCGAGTCCTCGGAGAAGCTCAGCTGGCGCCGGAGCTGCAGCTCTGTAGGGAGAGGAGGCTGCATGAGGATGGCGCCAGCCTGCCGGGGCAGCTGTCTCCTGCTCCCACGTGCAGACGGGGAGGTCAGGAGGGAGGCTGGACTCATTTTAGTTTAATGGATCCTTCCCCCATCCTGGGGAGCCAGGAGCTGACATCAACATTTGCCTGGGCAGGGCAGAGCTGACACCAAGTGGGCGGACCGCGGCCTGCCCAGCCCCTCCCGGCAGCACCACCCTCTGCCCTGTGCACACGTGGACTGGGGTCGTGTGACTTTAGAAGGGCACAAACCTCCACTCTTCCTGATCCGGTTTCAAGCTGGCTTTGAGAATTTTGTTACTAAGCAGGCTACGCCCTGTGAACCCATGGTTCGGTCCCTTCTCTAGGTCAGCATGGCTCCCGAAAAAGCCTTGGGGGGCAGTGCGTAAGCATGAATCCTGAGAGCCCCAATGACCCGAGCCCACGTGCACCCCTCCCACTCTGCCCGCAGGCGGGCCCGACGCCCACGCACCTGCCCTCACGATGGGCAGTGCCCTGTGCTTGCCGGAGTCCACTGTGGCCCCGCTGGAGGGGGTGCTGGGGCAGGACTTGTCGTCGGCCTTCTTCTTCTTGTCCTTCCTGTACCCGGAGAATACCGACTTCCACAGGGACTTGGGTTTGGTGGCGGCCTCCTCTGGGAGGCTGGGGCTGGGCTTTTCCGGGGGCCGGGCCTCGCCTTTGGACTTCTTCTCCTTCTTATTTCTGCGGGGGGAGAAGAGTGACGACCTCTTCTTACTCTTCCCACTGGAGCCCTCGGACGAAGTGAAAGAGCCATCTGCACCCCCCGAGTCCGATGGTGCGGAGAGGACCTCCTCGCTGGTGGCTTCATGCTTCAGGGTGGGCTCCTCAGAGCCCCTGAGAGTGGGGCGGGTGGGGGAGTCAGGCCGGCGCTCCTTGCCCTGGGAGGGTGCCGAGGACACCTTGCGCGGCCTGGGGGCACCTGTGGCCAGCTCCATCTGCTGCATCCTGCTCAGCTGCCTGGCCATGGCGTCCCTCAGCGCCTGGCTCTTCACGGACTTCTCCCTGGCTCGCATGCGCTCCTCCGCCAGCTCCTTGGCTTCAGCGGAGACGAAGGGCAGCCCCCTCTTCTGTGGCTGCAGTGCCCCCTCCAGAGCAGGCAGCCTCCCGTTCTCCTTGGCCATGGATGGGTGGGGAGGCTTCTCAGGGTGCAGCCAGCAGGAGGGGGGCGTGAAGAACTTCTCCTGCAGGCTCGAGTCCTCAGTCTTGTCGTCGTAGGTGTCTTCCACGTCATCAGCAAAAGGGATCTCCTCCACGCTCTCCACGAAAGATTTCCGCACTTCCTCTCTGTGGGGCTGGGCAGGCTCCCGGGGGGGCCTCATCCATGTGGCAGGCGAGGGCTGTGGGACCACCGAGGCGTTGGTTTCGGCCTCCCTGAGCTTCCTCCGCAGGGTGGCGGGTTCCTCACCCGGGGGTGGGGGCGGGGGCGGGCTGGAGGGGGGCGTGAGCATGGCGGAGTCCGAGGTGTTGAAGCTCTGGCTGCCCAGTGTCTTCATGTTGGAGGAGCTCCCCTGCAGGCCCAGGCCAGAGCTGCTGGACAGCTCCCTGCGCTCCTCCTGCGCACTGCGTAGCTCCCTGTCGGACGGGGACCGGGGTGGTGGCAGGGACAAGAGTTCACCCTCTAGCGTTGGCAGGCCCGTTCTTTTGGGGACAGGCAGAGGCTTGAGGAGGTGGAGTCCCTCATCCTGGGGGGACTTTTCAACGGAATAGGACTTGAGGGACACTGGCCTGAAGGCAGGCGTGGGGAAGCTGGGTTGGGGCCCCTTGCTGCGGTCCACAGGTGTGAGCCCCAGGCTGCGGCGGATCTCCGCGCTCTTCATCCAGAACTCCTCCACCAGGTCGCTTCGTCTGAGGGCCTCGTCCACAGCAGGGGGGCTGCCCAGTCTGTCCTCAGGGTCACCTTGGCTTTGGACAGGGAGAGGGGCCAGTGGGGTGGATGCTTTGGCTGGGACAGGCTGGAAGCGAATGGGGGACTGGGTAGGGGACGGGATGGTGACCTCGGTGGAAGGCTGGGGCTGGGAGCAGATGGGGAGTGGGCTGGGTGGGGGTGTGGAGGCCGCCAGGGGTGGCCGGGGCTGTGGGCTCCCTGGTGAGGCAGGAGTCCTGGCTTCCGGCAGGGCCACTGGCTGTGATCGGATGGGAGAGTGCACAGCTCTCGGATCTGAGGGGGCGTCAGCTTTGGACTTCTCTTTGGGAAGCAAAGGCTCAGGGAAAAAGTGCTTCTCGGGTGGTTTCTCCTGGGTGGCGGCAGGAACAAGTGGGAGTCGGGGCCCCTGCAGAGAAGGAAGACAGAAGCCGCTGAGAAGGTGAGGGCTTCCACGGCCAGCAGCATCCTCGGGGAGCCTTCTCGCTCAACGTGCCTGCTGCCTGAACTCCCCCCGTCCTCCCAGATGTTATTAGAACAGCTCAGGAGAACCCTTCTCACTTTCTGCTCCAGCTGTTCAAGGTTTAGAACCACTCTGCTCAGTTTAGACAAACTGGGTTTCCAGGGTTTGGTTCATCTCAAATACATCCTATAAACTTTGTCCACTCAGGAACACTGGCCAAAAGGACACGGATGACTGCAGTTCTCACCCTCCAGGAGGCCCCAGAGCACCAAGATCTCTGACGCACACAGTGGGGCCAGGGCTGTAAGAAGACTTACAACCGCTACTACCACAGCGGATTACGGTCAAAGCGCCCTCCCCGGGAAGCGCAAAGATGTGCAACGATGCCTGCAGCAGCCCTTATATCACCTCATCCAAGTGTCTCAAACAAAGCCTCCCGTTTCACAGGTAACATCAGCGAACAGGTCAGTGCAGTGGCTCATGGCTGTCATCCCAGCACTCTGGGAGGCTGAGGCAGGAGGATCGGCTGAGCCCAGGAGCTGCAGGCTGCAGTGAGCTGTGATCATGCCACTGAACTGCTGCCCATGCCAGCCTGGGCAACAGAGTGAGACCCTGCCTCAGGGGGAAAAAAAATCGCTGAATAGCTCCATGCTCCCTAGAATCCCAAAGGCCAAATCAAGCAGATGCAGGCCTGGAACTCCAGTTTTCTCTCTGCTGTGGCCTCTGGACTGTATTTCCCAAACCATGCCCCGCAGGACCTCTGTCCTAGCTGGCCTCGCAGCCTTCTCCGCGTGGTTCACGCACCACAGGCTCTGCTGGACACTGCACATTTCAATGGTCAGACATTCATTTTAACATAATGTTAAAAAAGCATTTGTCATATGAAACCAGTGATCCCATCAATATTATTGCTTTAATTTAAACATAAATTTATTTTTAATAAAATTAATAAAACAATGTTTATTATTCATATTATTTTATATTATAAATTATAATCATACTAATTTTAATAAATTTCTTTATTATATATTAATAAATTTGTTTTAATATAAATTTACGATTTATATAACAAATTTTAATAAATCTATTATACATTTATTAATACATATTTATTTTTAATAAACTTATGTTTAAATTGAACATATGGTATGTGGCATGTAGACCTAGTACAGTGACACAGGACAGACAGCTCAGGTTTGGGATCAGAGTGGGGCAGAGTTAGTAGGGGCCATCCAGACAGCCTCATCCCCGAGTCCAGAGCTGGAACCCCAAGGCCACTCCTGTCATCAACAGCTCTACTTAGCGTAAGAGGACGATAGTTTTCCATCCTCCTCAGAATGAGGAGGCCAGCAGGCTACGTTAGCCCCAGCCGTGATGGGGTTCACACCATGGGCCCCGAAACAGGGACGTTAATGTGTATCTCTGGGGTCCCATCAGTTCTGTGCACCCCACAGCGAGCCCCAAACCCTTACCTCTGTTTTGGGGCTGTGGACCGGAGTGAACAGAAGAGCTGATTCCTGAGGGGACCGGATGGGGCTGGTGGCTTGGGAGGGACCTGAAAAGAATGAACGCAGGGACTTCTAAGAGGAAGCCCCCATGTGCTCGAAGGACACCCGTTTCAGCCAGCCCCAGAGGGTGGAGAGGAGGGCAGAAGGCAAGCTGCTGAGTCTGCTCCCGGCTCCTCTGGAAAGCACACGTTCTCTACGGTGTGAGGACCCCGGCACCGTCTTCCCGGGGCTGCCCAGCACTCTCTGCAGGTGCTCCTGTCAACACGAGGTCAGAGTGTGGGCTTCCTCCACGTGCAGGCTCTGCCAGCAGAGCTTCGGGACGCACCTTCTACCTTCTCCCAGGCCCAAACCATGTAAGGAAAGGGCCGTTGGCCAAAGCATCTGCAGCACCCTGTGGCACAGGGAGGGCGGATGGAGGACGAAAGGTGAGGAGCTGCCTGCACCTGGGAGGGCGGACGGAGGAGGGAAAGCGAGGAGCTGCCTGCACCTGGGAGGATGGGCGGAGGAGGGAAGGCGAGGAGC
>NW_016107922.1:355973-365595 GCF_001604975.1 Cebus imitator | reverse complement strand
GGGCGGAGGAGGGAAGGCGAGGAGCTGCCTGCACCTGGGAGGGAGGATGGACGGAGGAGGGAAGGAGAGGAGCTGCCTGCACCTGGGAGGGAGGACAGAGGAGAGAAGACGGACGGAGGAAGGAAGGTGAGGAGCTGCCTGCACCTGGGAGGGCGGACGGAGGAGGGAAAGTGAGGAGCTGCCTGCACCTGGGAGGATGGACAGAGGAGGGAAGGCGAGGAGCTGCCTGCACCTGGGAGGCCGGTGTGCACTGTGGCTCTGCTCTGGAGTGGCTGGCCCCTGCGCCACTCTCGTGCACACATGGCTCTTGCGGGAATGCTGAAAGCTGTTTCTCCCATCACCCACAAGCTCACCTCTCTCGTGTTGCTTCGCTGAGATGGGCTTCTCCTCATCTTCTGGCGCCCTCAGCTCCGGCTCCTTCCCCTCAGCTGGGCGCTGCAGATGCGGCTCTTTGTCGGCCTCCGACGGGCTGTCGGCCCAGTGCTGATCTGGCAGAGGGCAGGGCAGAAGCAGGGGCACACCCTAAGCAAGGCTGGCTTCTTTTCCCCCCGAGGGCTGGCCCACTACTTGCTCATTTGCAATACAACTGCTCAGGTGCAGGCCAGGTGACCCTTGTGATGCAGGGATCTGCCTGCTGGACCACCCCACTGGACCACCCCCTCCCAAGGGGTCCGGCCAAGAGCACCCTCCTGCCTTTGGAATGCGGGGCTGCATCAAAGCCTGTGGGGCTCTGTTTCTTTTTAAACACAGCAATAGTGACCCATGACGGACCGTGACAGAGAGACGGGGCCTGCGGAGGGCATGCCTGGCCCCATGGCCCTTCTATCCACCTCCTCCTCTCAGCAGCCCGGCTGCCACCCACGTCCACAGCTGGGGCCTGCACCACTCACAGGCTCGGACGCTTCTCACTCCTCTCAGCTTCGCCCCTGAGCCCCTCAGCCCCCCACAACCAGACTGCGATACAGAACACACCTCTGGGTATCTGGCTTTGGGAGCCAGTCTGCTGGATTAAAGGGCTTGTATGAAGCCACAGTGTGGCTCAGGCGCCCAGCTCAGCTGGACGAGTCGCCTGGTGCTTGTGGGTGGGTGGTGGTTGGGTGGAATGAGATGCATTCCAGTCATGGCAGAGCCACGAGGGAACCAGGAGGCCCAATGGCGGCCTCACTGAGCTTGATTTTGCTGGAAAGCGTATTTCCTTCATCTTCCCTGAGCTCCCACCCCGGGGGTGGGGAAGGCGGACCCCTACCATCATCCAGCTCAGCACCAGTGTCCCCTGGGTCCCCATCCTCTGCTGTCTCGCCTTCTATCTCGGCTGGTTCCGAGTCCACATCGTCCTCTAGGTAATTCTCATCCAACGGGGCTACAAAGCAGAAAGGTTCAAAGGAAGGAAGGAAAGGCAGACAGACAGGCTGCATCTTCCTTTCTCAGGACCGTGCCATGCAGGCCCCGGGACAGGGGAGATGGTGCCAGGCCCAGGGAGCTCTCCGCACACAGCGTGGGCACTGGGGGGGGCCTGGGGCCCCCAAACATGGGAGGTTGGCATTTCTCAATGCTAGGGGCCAAGTGGGAAGAGAAGAGTGGCTGAAGGTGGGGACCGTCCATCTTCCCCTAAAGGCCACTCTAGGAGCCTCAGCTGAGGAGGGTGGAAGGGGAAATGTTGCTTCTCTGGGCCTGAGCCCAGCAGCACGTGCCAAAGCCTGGCCATGTCAGGCACCGTGCCGTCCGCCTCACCCCCCGAATCTGAAAATCCAAAATCCAAAATGCTCCAAAATCTGAAATTTTCTGAGTGCTGACAAGAGGCCAAGCAGAAAATTCCACAGCAGACCTCATATGGTGACAGTCACAGCCAAAGCTTTTGTTTCATGCACAAAATTATTAAACATATTGCATAAAATTATCCTCCAGCTACATGTATGAGGTGTACACGACACATAAATAAGTTTCCTGTTTAGACTTGGGTCCCGTCCCCAAGATCTCTCATTATGAGAGAGCTGAAAAAAATTTGAAATCCAAAACACTTCTGGTCTCAAATATTTCGGATAAGAAACACCCAGCCTGCCATATAATTAGAGGGACTGTTTCCAATTCCTCTCTTTCAGTGAGAAGGCTGAGGTCCAGACAGCGGAGGAGGCTGTTCACAGTGCCGTGTGCAGGGGCACCAGATGAGCTTCCCTCGGGATAATTTAGAGGAATATTAATACTTCGTGAGAGCATGGGGGGCTGAGGGTATGTAAAGTTCATCCTCTGGACCCCAAGTGGCCCTTCAGGGCTGCAATACGGGGCAAAGCCCCTGACAACTTGCCTTCCCCGGGAGCCAGCCCCCAGGCACGCACACACCCTGCCCCACCTCCCACACTCAGAAATTGCAGCAGCAGGAAGAGCACGCTCCACTCTGCGGACACTGTGAGACCCGCGCCACCTGACACCCACGGGACCACTGCCAGGGTCTGAGGGCTCTCCTAGGGTTCAAGCCCAGCCACCCTCAAATTACCCCTAACGGTTTTAACTTCAGGAGAAAGGAGTTATGCTCTGAGGCCCACATACAAGAGCCTGCGTATCAAAGCCCCAGGCTGGAGCAGGGAGCTGGTGGCGCCTGGTTAGGCGGATTTCTTCAAAAACCGTGTGGAAGGACACAGCGTCTTCTCTCCACAGGCCAGGCACTTAGAAAATGCCAGAACGTTTTATTCCTTGACCGAGGTGGCAGTTACGTGTTTTTTTTTTTTTTTCTTTTTGAGACAGAGTCTTGCTCTGTTGTCCAGGCTGGAGTGCAATGGTGCGTTTTCAGCTCACTGCAACCTCCGCTTCCCAGGTTCAAGCAATTGTCGTGCCTTAGCCTCCCGCGTAGCTGGGATTACAGGCATGCACCACCATGCCTGGCTAATTTATTTTTTAGTAGAGACAGGGTTTTACCATGTTGGCCAGGATGGTCTTGATCTCTTGACCTCGTGATCCGCCCACCTCAGCCTCCCAAAGTGCTGGGATTACAGGCGTGAGCCACTGCGCCCGGCTGCAAGTTTTTGTTTCTTTAATAATTCCTTAGGCTGTATGTAAGATGCGGGTTCAAATCTAGTTTTTGAAGAACTGTATGAAACAGGTTTGGAAGGCAACAGACGGCCCACGTCACGGGGAGATGGGCGGGTTCCCGGACTAGCTGACGGGGCCAGGCGTCTCCCTGAGACACCAGAGTGGCCCACGGAGCTGGCCGTGCCCAATGCTACCCTACAGCAGCGCCACCTGCCGGGGAAGCAGTGCGGAAACGCCTCAAGTATTTCTATTGGTTAAAGCCTCGGTGTGAAAACACTGCTTTTGGCCACTCAAGGGAAGACACTTCATCCAACAGCAGGGAGTGGGACTTCTGAGGCACAGACAAAAGAATTCACGCTGCACTACAGCAATTCTGAGAAGGCTGGCGGGACAAAGGCCCCCCTGAGAACGGAATCTGGCCCATCCCATGGAGAGGGCCATCGTGCCCGACAGGCTTGTTGGGGTGATTCTGGGTGCCCAGGCATCAAGATGGCAACTCTACACTCCCGCTGGTGAGTGAACTGGACACCAGCACCCAGGAGACCCACACAGGCCTCCCAGCCGGGCACCATCCAAGGCACCCTGGGTTAGCCCGATCCCATCCTGGTGCCTTGGTCCTTCATGTGGCTCTCCTATAGACTTTCCACTAAGACACGCCTGTGGTAGAGTCGGGGGTCAGAAGTCTACACTCTTGGCAGTACCTTGAAAGGAACAATCGTCACAAAGATTAAAAAAACAAACAGGTGAGAAATAACGCAGCAGCGGTGTTGAAAGAGACGCAGCTCGAAGGGTGGATCTGGGGGTGAAATTCAGGTTAAGATGGAGTGCAGGGTGCTGAAAGCTGCCACGCAGGTTGATGAGCCACATACTAGGAAAGCCAGGAGCCACTGACCCACTCAGCTCTTGGTTCCCTTCAGCTGCCAGCTGGGAGGCTCCTGCCCTCCACCCTAGGGACCTACGCTGTCTAGAAGAGGGCAAGGAGCACACAGAGCAGTGGTCCTTCCCTGCGGCCGTGTGCGTGTGCGTTTCTCCCACTGCCGGGAGGACACAGGGACCGGCTGGGGAAGCCCCACGAGCTCCCGTGTGTGACCCAGAAGTGACCGCTAGGACAGCGGTGCTGTTGGGGGCAACACTGTCCTTCCTCCAGCAGTGTCTGACAACTCAGGGGGGGATTCTGGGTGTCTTCATGGAGAGTGGAGGCCAAGAATGTCAAACCTTCTTCGAGGGGAAGAGTTGTCCTGCCCCAGATGTCGGCAGCCCCTCAGTGAGAAACACACTTCCAGAAAAATTTAGGGAGGACAACACAGGCTGCTCAACAATCTCTTGTGCTTGAAGAGACGCCTGCAGCTCACGCTGGATGCGTCTGTTTTAAATTCAGTGCCCATGGTCACAGCCAGCCTGCCCTCACCTTCAGCTGACCAACACCCACCCCTCCTCTGCTCTTCCCTCTCAGTCACCCTCCCATAGCCCCTGGCTTTGACTGCCTCCCTCTCTGATACCTTGTAGGCATGTGAAGTATCTTCGGATTCCTCCCCTTTCACATTTAATCTACCCACCTCGATTTCAACACACTTTAAATCACAATGCCAAAAATGCTCTTTCAGCTTTGGCCTTTTTACCCAGCTGTCAGTAAAAACCTGCCTGTGTCCGTCCTGCCTGCCCTCCTGCTTCCCTTTGGGCTGCCCTGAAGGAGGGGTGTGCGTCTGATCCATGCAAGGGCGGGCTGTCTGCAAGGCATGCAGGTGCCCCCGCCCGCCTCCGCCGCCCTGGCATGCACTAGCGACAGGCCCAGGAGTCTAGTGTTAAGGTACCAGCAGAGCCGCCTAGAGAGAGGTTATGGTGAGTGGGGAGAGAATGAACATCACCAGACTACCTCCAGAGACCGTCTCCAGCCAGGCCTGCACCGCCGCGCGGCGTATGGAGGGAAGGTCGGGCACTGAATTTAAAACAGACGACAAATACAACGTTACACAGCAATAAGCGTTCCCCATGAGGAGAGCCAAGGTCATCCTTCAAATCCAAACAGAAGAGAAACTGAGGCAGCATTCAGAACAGAGGCCCGCCCGGCACAGAGGGGCGTGAGCGCTGCTGCTGGCCTGTGGTGGAGAATCGGGATGAGGAGGGAAGCGGGGAACCCAAGGCAGAGCTGGCCCAGGGCTGCAGGGTGCTCCCGAGCTTGCAGGTGTTCACAGCGCCGCCGCAACCTGAACACGGAGGTTGGTCTTGCCTATAGGTGAAGATTTGGAGCCGGGGAAGAACAATCGTCTGATTAAATGCTGTTTCATGATGGCAGGAAACGCCCCTTTTGTATGCCCAGAGCCTGGCAGGGTGTATGGCCCGTGACTGGTGCCGAATGAAAACGTGCACGCACAGGAGTAACAGCGGGGGTCAGGGACACCGAGGGTGGGCGTTTGGAAGACGGCATGCGGGGGAGGACGGCACAGCGGTCGCCATGTCCCTCTGGTCTGCACGGGTTTCCTCTTACTGCTATTCCTTTATTACAAAAGAAGCCAGCATAAGGTGCATCTTCATCCTACTGTGTGGCGCAGACCGTCTCACCCAAGCCTGGGGCTGGAGACCACCCTACTGTGGAGGCCTCCTGGAGAGACGTCGCTTTCCAAGACATCACTTCACTTCAAGACATGCTGCTCCCGCCCCCCTCCTGCCAACACACATTCATGTCCAGACACACCCTGTGAGGAAAGTACCAGAACGTTTTACAAAGTGGGGAAAGAGCAGCTGTGACCAGAAACATGGGAGAAAGACAGCAAAATTCTTGGTTTACCCAAGATCAGGTTCATCTGACCATTCTGCATCAATGGAGAAAGAATCCACAACCTCTTAATCCACAGAGAACTTTACATATCCTCAGATGAGAAGTATGGGGGTCACAAGTGACAGCAGCAAAGGGGGTGCGCCTTTGATCTGATGGGGCTCTGCCTGACAGAAAGGCCACCTGTGGTGACAGAGGTGGCAGGTGGGTGGTGCCTGGGGCACTGCGGCCAGGGGCTGGGCGTGGTTACCTCTGGAGGCAGAGGACTCGGAGGTGGGCGCCATCCTCTCTTCCTCCTCCCTCTCACGGATGTGAGTCCAGTGCACGTCGGCCTGGATCTCCAGAGGATCCGCCGCGCGCATGACCTGCTGGAGCCTCTGGTTCCCGGCTAGTGTCCCAGGGTCAAGGGGTGGAGAAGACAAGGTGGGGAAGGATGAAATAGTGTGGGAAAGGAAACAGAAAGAGAAGTTACAGCATTGGCCAAATCAGTATGAATCAGAAAGAAGTAAACATTAAGAGCACATACGCACATGTACACACACACACACACACACACACACACTCTCTCTCTCTCTCTCTCTCTCTCTCTCTCTCTCTCTCTCTCCTTCTGCTCATTCAGTGTGACCTGGTCATTTCCAGCCACATGTGTACCATTAAATTCAGTGAAGAGAATCACACGTTCTTTTCTAAGGCTGCTTTCATCCTAAGCTGCATTCAGGCGACCCATGTGCCAACACGGAAAAAGAGCGGATTCTAGCCTACTCCTGCAGGCCCAGCCCCCAGGGTCACAAGGACCCGCTCTGTCCCTGGCAGTGTGAGACTCCAGGGATGCACTATCCTGCCCCTCTGCTGGTCATGCAGCAAGGTGCCCACTACTGTCTGCCCAGCTGATGGCCAGGTGGCGAGAGACGTGGGGAGAAACTGTGTCATTCTGCCATGCCGGCAAGCTCACACAGGACAGAGACAGACTCTGCCGCACCTTGGTTTGCATCTTCTGCAGCTGAAGCTGCTGCTGGAGAGAAAAAGTCCCCCTCCCTTAGCAGGCCTCAAGCTGGGTCCGAGGCAAGGACACAGATCCCAGCGGAGGGTGGACCCAGGGGAGGTGACAGCTGGGAGGGAAGCAGAGCTATTTCCTGCACATTTCCAAACCACTGGAAGTTCGAGGGTGAGAGTGAGACCGACACCTCTCTGAGGTCAAAGCCCTTTCCTGAAAACTCCATGTGGTACCCTGCTTATCACCTTCCTTTGGAAACAAGACCTGGTTTCTCAGCTAAATGGAAACTCACCGGTGGCCACTCTGGATCCCTGCCCTGTGGGACCCCTGCACTGAGTGCTTGGACCATGCCACGTAGTTGGGTTAAGATAAAGGGGCAGCCCAGCAACTGGGAAGGGAGGGTGGCCATTCAGGCAGCAAGAGCAGACGCCGCCTGAGCTGAAGGGCTCGCATTCCTGCCCGGAGCCAGCTTCCATCTTGGAACGGGTGTCGTGCCTCCTCTCAGAGTCTAACTGGACAAGCTGGCCTTGGCTTCAGTCACTATGACAGCCTCTTCAAGCGACAGAGAATGTGAAATAGGCAGAAAGGACCAGAAGACCACCCAGTGCGATGCTGGCCCTGCGCTCTGTCGGACGTGGGATATTAGCCCCTTGCTGGAGTTGCTGGTCTCCAGAGATTTGTGGACTTTTTCTAAGGTCATTTTGCCTTTCTTTATGGTGCTGGGTGGGATGGAATCACAGTAAAGTCACCTAACAGCCTGGATGTTTGCAGGACGGAGGAAGGCAAGTCAAGGGGAACGGCAGGGCCTCTCTCTACCTTCTCAGCAACAAACAGAAGAGAGGCATTCTTCTCTGAGGCCTGCTGACACATGCAGCTTTGGGGACTTACTCACAGCACAAGCCAGCATTTCCTCCCTTCTCAGAGAAACGTTAAAGTCACCTGTGCTGGTGACAGGAGGTTTCTTGCATCAGAGAAGCAGCCAAGTGTTGGCTGGAGATGAGGAGCTCGCGGCAAACCACGTGGGGCACAGATGGGGCCTTATTCCATGCAGCCACTTCCGGAGCCTTCTCCGACTCCCCCCTGAGCCTCTCTTCTGACTCCCATGCTACTTTGCACCTGTCGGGCCGGCTGGGCCCAGGGAGCCCACTGAGATGTACGCAGAGCTCGCCAGCACAGTTCCATTTGTCTGTGAGACCTGCTCTTGGAGGCAAATTTTCGATGGCTGCCAGGGAGCCAGGGTAGAAGGTGGGCAGGGGACAAAGTGGGTACCTGTAAATATTCCCCAATCTTCTTCCTGTGGGAGGTGCCTGGCGCCACTGGCCTTGCAGGAGCTGTGTCCCGGGGCAGTACTCCCCTTCTACAGCAGGGGGAGCCAGACACCCACACAGCGTCCGGAATCCACAGGGGGATGGGTAGGGAGGGGAGGGAAGGGAAGACTGAGGTCCTGCCTCCGCCCACACAGACACGCACCTGGGCTAGGCACACAGGCTCTGCCTGGACTCCTGGGGTTTGGCTGAGTTTGTCAGTATGTGTTTGTGTAGTTAAAGCCCATTTCCTACAGGTTTGGTCTTGACGTTAGGTCTAAGTCCAGGAAATTAAGTCTGTGTGAAGGACAGCTGGGTCAACCCTCCTGAAAAGGGAATACGCTTCGACCCTGTGCTGTGCCGGGGCTCAAACCACCAAGTGATCGCCACCAGATGGAGACGACGCTGTCTGGAACAGTGCAAGCAAAACACCGTGTCCCGGACCCGGGTTCACAGACCCTGTTTCTCCTACGGCGGACTGCACGTGGAGTGCGGGCCACCAAGGGCCGGCCGTGGGTCCTGCCCAGCCTCTGCCTCTGGAGGGAAGAGCAGAGTACTGGGGGGCAGCTCCTTAGAGAGCCCGAGGAAGTCCCTGACCC
Organism: Cebus imitator; assembly: GCF_001604975.1. Classification (NCBI taxonomy): domain Eukaryota; kingdom Metazoa; phylum Chordata; class Mammalia; order Primates; family Cebidae; genus Cebus; species Cebus imitator. The sequence continues at coordinate 356,901 of NW_016107922.1, read as the reverse complement.
TGACTGCTCAGTCGGACGCCCGAGGGTGCCCTTCCTTCTGGCCCAACCCACCTCACTAGCGCCAGCATCCCAGAGTAGCACAGCTCCCGGGGGACTGGCCCAGGAATGTGAACCTGACAGTGAAGGGCTCAGGCCTGTGTGCCAGAGAAAACAGACCCCAGGATGGGACTGGGCAGCAAGCACACACGCTCCAGGAGAAGCAGAGATGAGCGCAAGAGCCGAGGGCAGCCGGGGCCAGCGCTCCGGGGCCTGGGCCGCTGAGAACGCAACCTGCACCTCTGGCTCTGCAGGGAGTCACTGGTGCTCAGAAATTACAGGCCATGCTCTTCCTGCTCACTCCACACCCATCTTTCGGGGACGTCCTCACCACCTAGCAGACTTCTGCGCTGCCGGAGTGGGGAGAGAACGGCCTTCCTCCCGCACAGGCCCAGCAAGTCCTTCCTCTCACTCAGGGCCACACATAGCCAGAGACAGGGACAGGATTGAAAAATCTCAAGTCCAAGGCAAGAGACTATTTCAGAACCAGCTAGAGCGGCTGGCCCCGGAGCCTATGAGCCTCGCTTCAGGACACTGGCACCAAAACTGTGTGCTGCCCTGCGTGCCGTTAACTAAGCCCTGTCCAGCGGGCACTAAGCTCATAGCCATCTCCGAAACCCTAGACTAGGAGTCAGGGATCCTCTGGAAAGCTAAATTCCCTTTCTTTATTAAAATAAATTTATTCAACTGAAACTAAAGGGAAAAAAGAGAAAACGAGGAGGAGACAAGAATGAGTGACCCAACTTGGATGAAGTCCTTGGATTAGCTCTCCGCCTTCCACTTCCAGTCTCTCAAACCAATGTGCACAAGGGACACTCCACTGCCAATGGCCTGCTTGACGCCACGGTGTCCTCCCCTCTGCCCCCATGTCTAAGGTCAGGAAGGTGGTCCC